>NC_046375.1:20883636-21183636 GCF_011125445.2 Fundulus heteroclitus
CAGAATAATAAAACAATCAGAATTTTGTGACCAATTTCCAGTCTTTGGATCTTCTAAAGCTTTACTTTGCCGATACTTCCACACACGTGCATGCATGCGCAGAGACTGTGACATTCCCTTTGGAAAATGCAGTTTTGGGAACATGGCCTTCTCTGAACATCTCATCACTAAAGACCTTCTCTAAATCTGTAGATTGTTTTTTTTACTAACAAGTCTTGCGAATGTACTTTTTTTCCACTAACTGTTCATTTTAACATGTCTTGTATGCATGTTGTGTTTATGTATTGTCTTTCCATGCTTCTACATCAACCTGCCATGGGACTGCAGATGAAAATTAGCATGTATGGCTAAATCTGGCATATTTACATGCTGAACCTTGTTGTGAGCATGTCAATGAATATGCATAGACCCATCTTAAATAAATAAACTCTAAACTCAAAAATTAGTATCATCACTGATACTCATTTTTGATTTGGAACAATAACATTAGTATATTGTTTATTATTAGTATATACATAGTATATTACTAATATTTTTAAACCAAGACAAACATATTACAGAGACTGCCTTTAGCATTCTAGTTTAGAAAATGTAGACTCGTTGTCCAAATGGCTCCAACACTTTTACAATCCAGCATGACAGACTAATGCAGCAAGATGAAAAGGGTAAAACAGAGTAACACTCTGATCCACATGGCAAATAGTTGCTATCAGCCCAACCAGGTAGCATTAATTTTTGGGGTCTTAATAGATTGGTGAATTTCTGACCACCTGGTCACATAAAAGTCATCCAATTGCAAGCGACTGATTTCTCTGTGCATCTCGATGGAATTCCCGACAAAATTACGGACAAAGGTTTTTAAAATCCACCAGAAACTGATCTTTTTTTTCCCCCGATGGATGACAAATGTGTCCTGTTGTTTCTTTTGTAGAGATTTAAAGATTGAAAACTTCCTTCTGGATGAGCATAACAACATAAAAATTGTAGGTATGTTATATTGAAACATTCTCCTTTAACACCTGACTAACCAAGTTGCATCCCAACTCAGAAAACTATTGAACTTTTTTAGTTTATTACATCTCAGAGCGCGGTAATGAGCCCTTGCCGTATAATTGATTATTCCCACAGACTTTGGCCTGAGCAACACTCTGAAGCCGGACTCTTTATCCTTGGAGCTCCTCAGCACCCAGTGTGGCAGCCCTGCCTATGCCGCCCCGGAGCTGCTAGCTCACAAGAAGTATGGATCCAAAGTGGACGTCTGGTCCATGTAAGTGTTAAACTCTCACATTGTGTGTGTTAACTGATTCAAACTCAGTGGAGCTCATCTTTTTTCCTCCTTCAAATCAATGCTTGTGTCGGTTCACTTTTTATTTTATTTTATTGTTTTCGTACAGAGGCGTGAGCGTGTTTGCCATGCTGACGGGGACACTACCCTTCACTGTTGAACCTTTCAACATTAAGCAGTTGCACCAGAAGATGGTCAATAAGGACATTAGCAACATCCCCGGCGACATCAGCAAAGGTCAGGGTATTATCACATTCTGAAATAGTCACAGCAAACAGACTTAAATCGGAGGAAACCTGATGTTTGCTCAGTTCTTTCTGAAAATGTTTCAACACCTATCCAGTAGTCTGCGTCAATTCTGGTGTCTCACACTTGAGCCTGAAATACTGGTACAGTTTCTGGTATTAAAATCCCCCTGTAGGTCAAATTAACCAGTTTTTTTAGCGCTTCTCATTCAATATAGTTTCACTTTGACTACTGTATGTATGGTGTTTCATTAGTTTGGTTTAACATGTTTATTTAAGCCTTATTCACTTTTCTATCAGATTAGGTAACATACCCTAACAGTTTTATGACACAAAATAAACTTGGTAAGCACATTGGATTTAATGTGGGATTTTTGCTTTTTACTAGCACTGGAAGGTTTGTGCTTTGAGTCTCGTTACTGATTCAGATAAAAAAAAGACATTTAAAACATCACTGTCAAAGAAAATCAGCTTTTAAGAACTTTTTTCTTGAGTTCATATACAAGTGCTATTCTGTGAAGCATTGATGGCTAGGAAAT
Source organism: Fundulus heteroclitus (assembly GCF_011125445.2). NCBI lineage: Eukaryota > Metazoa > Chordata > Actinopteri > Cyprinodontiformes > Fundulidae > Fundulus > Fundulus heteroclitus. The sequence continues at coordinate 20,885,706 of NC_046375.1, forward strand.
GTGCATTTACCTACACATCTTTTGATTGTTCTCCCCACCCACTTAATTCCTTTTCATATGGACATATTTTGGAAAAATAAATGATCAGTACTCTCATCAAAGTTACAGGAAAGTACCAAGTAAGTTCTGTAAAGTGTGTAGTACTAAAAAGTAAGTTCTAAGTTTCAGTATGTACCTGGTAAGTTCCAGGAAAGTAACCAGTTAGTTCCATTAAAGTTCCTGGAAAGCATCTATTAAGTTCTGGAAAGTACCTGCTTGGCCCCAGAAAGTAAGCTCTAAGTTAGTGGAAGGTGGCCAGAAAGTTTGAATAGAAGTTTTCTGGTAAATACGTGGTACGCTCTGGGAACATACCTGGGAAATATCTGGGAAAGTATATTATATATTATCAACTGGGAAAGAAATCAATAAATTCCATAAAATTAACTAACTAGTGCTATAAGTTCAGTTGTTATCAAGAAGAAAGCCTGGTAAGTTTCAGAAAGTACCTTACAAGTTCAAATTAGGTACCCATTTATAAATAACCTCCTTATGCAGCTCTGTTCTTAAAAGTACCCTTTGAAATAAACCAGTAGTTTCAAGTTTCAAGAAAGTACCTTGTACATTTCGGGGAGGCCCTGATTTGTAAAGTATCTGGGAAGTTCTGGGAAAGTTTTCTAATACATGTTATTGCATAACATTCATTTCATTCATAAAGCAGCCCTGTTCCTAAATGGTTTCCAATAAACTCTGGGAAAGTAACCAGTAATTGTCAGGAAAGTATCAGAAAAGTTCTTGGTAAGTGCTAAAAAAATAATCTTTAAGTTCTGGAACGATGCCTGGTGAGTTTCAAGAAAATACATTGTTTATTTTTTCTGAGAGAATATTCCATACTTTCCAGGAAAGACTCTTCTAAGTCCAGGGAAAGTAACTTGTAAATTCAATGACAGTATCTGGTATATTCCGTAAAGGTGTACGGACATTAACCTGAAAGTTCTTAAAAGGTACAGGCTGTGTCAAGCAGTTCCCCCTTTAACCAAATGATCAGCTACTGACAGTTTTTTCCCCTCTTACTCTTGGACTTGACCAAATAAACAACAGCCTTAGAGTCTCAATTTATATCACCATCATTTTTTAGCTCTTTCACTCATTATGTAACACATTTGAGCAAATGAAATTCCTCTTTGCGTGGAAGAAAACAGCCAAAGCTCAAATCCTCTCTACTTTGACAAGCTCGAATCAGTGCTGTTTCAGTGCTACATGCTGAAAGCCCAGACATTCACTTCAGTTTTTAGACCTACTTTTACTTCTGTTTTTCTTGGCTGAGTGAAATCCCTAAGTACTATCTTATGATTATAGCAGTAAATCTTTGCCCTATTTTACTAGAAGTGTGGAGAAGCACTCCAAGTTTCAGTCATCGTTCTTCAAGGTTTCTCCTTCTAACTAAGTTATGTAACTTTCTAGGCAAACAAGAAAAGAATGCATTAATTTGGGAACGGGGCTACCTTTCTGCTTCCTCCCCTCCAGAGAAAAGAGAGATTATTTTTAAATAATAAAGGTAATGACAAACGTTCTGACTTTACTTCACACATGCTGCAGATGCCGTGTCCTTCATGATGCTTCTCCTGGAGCCCGACCCAGATAAGAGACCCAGTGTCAAAGATGCAATGGGAGAGAGATGGATCAGCGAGGGATTTGCAAGGAAACTGTTACATACACTCCCACATAAAAACAGGTAAAACTAGAGATTTAACTTAAGCCTAAATGCTATACATCGATATAGGTGCAATAACCAACAAGACGAACTGTATCCAACAAAGTGAAAGTTTTTGTAGACTGCATTGTGACAGCCTTGAATAATATAGCATGACTAAAAGACCATTATCACTTAATGCATTGTGGAAAAGCAGTCATGTCTGACTGGCAATGATCAATTCTCTCCGGCCCACTTGTTTCAGTTCTGGTCTGCACCCAACCAACAAGTCCTTCCTTACCAATCCCTGTAAATTCATTGTTGTTGTCCTTTTCAGACTTTCTTTTCAGAATGGGTTTTCATTCATTTTCTCTCCTATCTCCCAGGCTGTGTCCAGAAGATCTTAACTCATCTGTGCTGAATTACATGACGGAGACACTGGGCTTTTCCCACTCTGAAATCATAAACACTGTCACCGCCAACAGACCCTCTGCCATCATGGCGTCCTATCACCTGCTGCTAAACAAGTTCAACCGGAGCCACAGAGGAGCCAAGGCTGGCAAGGTTAATGCTTCATATCACACATACCTAACATAGCTAACACAGGTGTGTCATTAACTTTGTCAAAATGTAACAGGGTTACACCATCATTACTTTGAGGGGGCATACATCACAATTCACATTAAATGCTATTATTGTTCAGACATCGAAACCTGCGAAGATTTACTTCACAATAACTATATTTATTACATTTGAACAACTGGAGGAGAATGCTTACACCCCACCTATTAAAGAGCAATAATCAATTTACTGGGAAGCCACACTCAAAACATATAATTATCTGAATGAAAGGCTAATAATGGTCAATTGTTGGGTTCATAGAAGACAAAAGGCAAGTTCTAAGCTCTGATTATCAGTTCTGATAGCTGTTTGTCTTCTAAGAGTAGAAAGGAGAAAAGCAGCCATAGCACTGGTACCAGATAAGCACCTAGGCAGAGGAGAGTAGTATGGATCAAAGGGTTTAACTGGATCTTTGGACCTCCACATCCTTCTCTCAGCTTGATTGACAAGGGAATCTTGGCACAAAAGCTGTTATAATTGGTCTGGAGGTTGCTCTGATGGAGAAAGGCAGCACATGCCTTCACAGGGCATAGGGTGGATGGGTGGTTCCGGTTCTGGATCCAGTGAGAAGACATTACCCATGTTAGGAGGAATCTCCTCTAAATAGGTTTAAAGAGGTAGATTAAGAATTTTTTTCCATGATTTGAAAGCCTGAGTCTAAAACTGCAACGGCTTACTAGATGAATCAGATCAACAAAAACTAATGGAGGGTCTCCATCTGAGTTTTTCTGTGAATCCCTTTAACATATGTTCTCCCTCCCCAGGACCTGATTCACATTTAGAACTTATTTCAGTCACCCAAGTTAACAAAACCCTATAAGATATTGTCCAGAAAAGTATTTACAGGCCCAGATAACCTGGAGTCTTACCATTGTTGCAGATATGTTCAATCTAAGTGTCCAAACCAATATAATACTTAAAATTTGGAAAGGTGTTTATGCTTTTCCCGTACATAAAGGTAGTGGCCCCTCTGACCTAAACAACTACCCCTCTAAAACAAAATTTTCAGTATTGGATAGGATCCTTGAAACATACTTTTTATCTGACACCTTATGTGATTATCGATCTAGTTCTATTAGTGATCACACACTAATATCACTGCTGCCATGGCTGTGAGAAATTACCTCACTGGAGCCCTGGTAGAAAGAGAGCATTGGGCCATATTATATATAGATCTTTTAAAAGCATTTGATTTAGTTGATCATCAATACGTTTGAACAATGTCAAGAATGCTGGCATTAGTTTAAAAGCTTGATTTCAAAACTATTTAAAAGGTAGGAGATCATAAATTAGACTTCCTTGAGATAACTAGTGGTGTGCCACAAGGATCCATTTAAGCTCCAATCCATTTTTTCTATTTTCATAGGTAATTTAAGTAAAATATATTTAATAAACTGCATTTCTGTGCATGTGTGAGGTGTTTCCATATTGCCACACACCTGATTAAATCATTAACAGGGTTATGCAGATGTTGAAGGCTATGCCAAAAAGGTAATGGAGTCATTTCAATAACAAGTCTTGGAGTAGGAATGCATTTAAAGCATGTAGGGCGGTGGAGGCTGAGGACCAGGACTGGGGACCACTCATTTAAACTAAGGAGATAAAGACGTAAGCTGGGGAAGTGAAATACTGATCCATGGCAAATCTGAATGAGAACATCTATCTATACATAGACTGGAAGCCCAAAAGAGTGGAGAAGTTTCTTAATGTAACATTTGGGTCATGGAGCTTATACCTCTGGCATATATTTTACATGGCATGTTCCCTTTAAAGAGCAGATTTGCTGACAATTCTGAGGCCTTCTGTGTGACTTTGCAGAAGATGGAGAACAAAGATTGGATTCCTTCAATCAAGACTACATGGAGAACCAGAAGCAACACTGACTCAAAGACTCAGCAACAGGTAAAAGTCAGAGCTGTACCCATGGGATGTTAGAGTAATGCAATTCTTCCTTCAGTGAAGAATAAAAGGATGTTATTGCCTTACCTTCTACATAACTCAAAACTGTAATTGAAAAGGGAAAGCTGAAAGGATGTTTCCATTAAGATGTATATTCCAGGTATTTCTGCCATGGCACACAATTTGGCCCAATTCTGAATTAAAATCATTTCCCTATATTTGCCCGTGTTTGTTTCCTTTCCTCGTTTCCTTTCTAAAGCCGGACTGTCATCTTTGAATCTTAAACTACATTAGCCTCTGAACACAACATGTGACAATGAATCATTCCCTGTCTACAGAGTGCACCGAAGAATGAAAAAAGCTTGAAGCAGTTCAACAAGTCGGTGAATGTCCAGCAGACGAGCAGAAATCAGAACAGGAGGAAGACCACAGATTTCCATAGAAAGGGTCACCACAAGGATGACGAGAACTGTCCGCCCTCTCCTACTCTGCCCCGCGTTCCTCGCTCTGCTTCCCCCCCTTCACCCTCACCGTTCATCTCCCCCGACCCTCTGTTGGCAGAGGACGGGACGACGGATGAGGAGGTAACCATCTCTGTGAACACCAGGGAGACATTATTTCCTGAAGGTGAGGAAGTCTGTTACCCACAGTGCCTTGCAAAAGTATTCAGACCCGATGAACCTTTTCACATTTAGTAAGAATTTTGGCTTTTACTGTGAAGTGGCAGGAATATGATACATATTTCTCAACATTGTTTACATATCAGAACATGAAAAGTGTATTAATCATTTGTATTCAACCGTCTTTACTCTGATACTCCTGGAAAAGACCATGTGCAACCAATCGCTTTCAACGATCATAGAGGCTAGCAAAGACAAGCAGAAAGACTCGAGAAGGATTGTTTGCAGTTTCTTACAAATACTTCAGGGAACACGGCAGGGAGGTAGAAGAACATGAGATGTTCTTGCACAATCTGACCACCATCTCCACTGTAAAACACGGTAATAGCTGCATCATGCTATGGGGATTCTTTTACCGACAGGGATAGGGAAGCCCATCAGGAAGTAAGGAAAATTTAAAAACCCTGAAAGGACTCATGTTATAAAGCGGAACTCAGGCTACGTTCACACTGCAGCCTGAAGTGACCCAATTCCGATTTTTTTGCCCATATGCGACCTGTATCTGATCTTTTCATGACAGTCTGAATTACATAGATCGGATTTTTTCAAATGCGACCCAGGTTGCTTGGATATGTGGTGCTAAATCCGATACATATCTGATCTTTTCAAATGACCTGTGTCTGTACGGCCAGGTCGCATTTATCCGACCTGTACATTACCGATACTCGACAAACGTCACTATTCTGCGTCCTGCTATGCAGAAGCGGGAAGAAAGACGACACCCATAGCGGACAACAATGAGAAGAGCAGTCAATGGAGGGAAAGCTCCGGTTAGAAAAGAAATTAATGACCGCAAAATGCGCGCCAGCATTATAATCCGTGTTTACTTCCGCAAACAATGAGCACGCTTTGCTACGTGTGACGTCATCGCGTCCTCGAGTGCGCATGCGGGACACTTAGGTTGAGCGCATTCAGTTCAGACAGGAGATCACATACAAGTCGCATATATTTGGAAATGTGAACGGACACGCAAAAAGATCCGATTTCATAAAAAAAAATCGGAATTGAGCATTAAGACCTGCAGTGTGAACGTAGCCTAAGTGAACATTGCACTTTTAGGTTTTCTTCTGCCAAAATGTAGGAAAATCATTATTAATGTTCCTTCCAATTCACACTTAGTCTGTGTTGGATTATCACATGATATACAAATACAGTACGGTAAATGGTTGTGACATGACAAAATATGAGATCATATTTCTGAATCCTTTTGCAAGACACTGTAAAAAACAACGACAACATTACCACCAATCCACAGTGCAGAAATACTCAGTGGCCTTCTGTCTATGCATGTATGTTCTAGTGTGTGGAGACCGGGAACTTGTCCATCTTTCCCCTCCGAAAAGCTCAACTTCACAACTCTGTGACTCTGCGCCCTGCCATGTTCCCTTACCAGCTGAGCCCATCAGAGACAGCGTCGGGTCCAGACCAATCCGACACACGCACCCGCTCAGGACAACTCAGTCGGACGGAGCGGCAGACCCTGGGTCAGACTGCTTCCAGGACAAGTACCACCAGGAGAACTCTCATCACCTTAGCATCAATGAGAGACTGGAGAAGCTGCAGACGTTTTACTCCTCTGAAAAGAACAGCATCTCTCCCAGAATGCTCCTGGAGGCTGGTCCCATTCTCTCCCCAGAAAGAGGGCAGCTGGGTTCCACCCAGACATCACAGATGTCCCCGTCTGCTCATCTGCCACGCCTACGCAACGTCGGGCTAAAAGATGGCAGAGGAAGGAAGGTGACATGGGCGGGCCTGACCAGACCTGGACCTCCTAGACTTCTGGTGAATGGGTTGAAGCCACCGGTTTTCCCCTCGCAGAGACAACATACGTTAATCATGAAGAGCCTCCGGCAGGAGAGGGGAAGAAGAAAAGAGTTCACTGCCGCAGGCGGAGGCGAGCGAGCAGGAGAAGAAATCGACGGAGAGAAGAGGAACTCTGTTCAGTTACGTTTATCTCCCCAGCGGCGGGGGGCGAACCTGAACCTGCCGCTGCTTCCTGTGGCGTTGCAGGGTAAAACTGACAGGAAGAACCAGATACAAAGTTTAGACTACTGACACACTCCGGTTAGAGCGCTGGTGTCCGGAAAAAAAGGTCCACCGAAAGTTCATGGAAGTCAGAATAGCAATAAAATATTAGTCAACTGTGTAGAAACAGAGGAGTACGGCCAGAAACAATTTCAACGAACTACCATAAATGGCAGCTACAAAATTGTACAGTCCTTAAGCTATGTTCCCGTTATACTGTTCTATTCATGCCACGCTCAGAGGAACCCATCCTAGACAAACACCATTCAGTTTGTTTAACTTTAGCTGCAGTGCCAAAAATACTTCAGCTTCATACCTCAGCTGCTGGATTTCAGTCTTAGAAGGACGGGGATTGGTTTAAGTCATGGGAAACATCTCAAACCCCAACCTCCTCCCATCGGATTGCAGCTCAGAATCTGTTCTGACCTTTGATTCTTAAACAAAACCTCTGAAGTCAAGTAAGTAAATGATAAAGGAAAAATAAAGAATGTCATCTAAAACGTCTGCTGTCAGAATTGCTGAGAGATCCACTTTATCATCCATCCATTTTCTACACCCCATGTGGACGGTTGCCTATTCCCAGTGGTCAGTGAGCGAGTTGTCAGGTTGTCAGTCTGCTACATAACCAGCACAGAGAACCACGACCAACATTCACACACACTCACATCCACGGACAACTCTGCATCTCCAGTTAACCTAATGGTGTTTGTTAAATTTGTACTAAGAAGTCCAAAATGTGTTTATTAACTGAAATGGCATCTAAAGTTTCCAAAAAAAAAAAAAAAAAAAAACCCTGAACTCAAAATTAAACATGGCTCCCAAGCTTTAAAAATGGAGTAAAGGTTGCAGAAATGAGCTGTTTGTTGGCACTTTGTGGACGGCTTATATATCTTCTTAAATCAGCGTCAGCTGTGGTGCGTGTCTGATTTAAACCCTGAAGTAGAAATGGATGAAGTGAACATGATGACCATCAGTCTGCCAATACAGCAGGTGGTTACCATGGAGACTGAATGCAGGCTGGCGGAGAGATGCTGCTGAGCAAGGACTAGCACAGCCTTCTCAGGTGTGAAAAGATATGACAGGGGATGCTACACATGTCTGAAGTAAGACACTATGCCACTGATATCTCCAATAGAAAAACAATATTTCTTCATTATATATTTTTAATATCTATAACCTGAAAATCAAATCCCTCAGTATTCTTGTTAATAGTGGGTATAGATAGTCATTGAGAACAAATATTATTAAGTCCACCTGCGACTGCAGCATGATTAAGATAGAAATGCCTCATTCCCAGATCCACAGTCTGACATCTGGGCCAAATTGAACATAAGCGCCATAAAAACATTTAAAGGTTTAAAGGTTAAATTAAATTTTCTTTCCCATACATGCTCTTACAATAGCCCGACATGTAAAATGAGTTTTCCACTATTTACCGTAGTTACCTCTATAGGCTCTATTAGTCAGTTCATGAGTGAGTGATTCAGGCCAAACTCTCTATGTGCGTGGGTGCAACGGGCTGCTTGCTCTTGTTCACCTGGTTACTTTGTTGAGTCTCAGTAATAATCGATGCGAGAGAACACAGGCTAACTTCAGGCTAACTTCAACACTGATAACTTTCCTACCTCAGCAGACATTACGCCTCTAGACATAAGACCTGTGCAGTCACAGCAGCATAGCAGCACATGCGTTTGCTTTTCTCCCAAGTGCGTGCACAACACAGGTGACGTTTCAACTTGTCGCCAGAGGGGGCAAACTTCTGCAAAAACTCTGGAACTTACACTTTGCTCCTATTCATTATAAAGGTATAAAAGAAAACTAAAGTTCCTTGGTTTCAGGTAATTATGGTTTACACTGTTATGCTACTATGACATTTTATTAGCACAAATGATCACCAAACCCTTCAATTATTTAAATTGAGAGTTTGGTAGCATTAATAAAATTGTTATTTTTAAACTAATTACGCTGGTGACATTGAATCTGAAAAAGTTTCTATTTTATTTTTTTCACCAAGCAACCATTGGCTTTTTATATTTGGCTAGTTTTTTGAGCATTTGATAATTTTTGGTTTTGACATGAAAGTCTTCGCTTAGGAGATCACACCTCTAAAGGTGTCAGATGCTATTTTTAATATGACATAATAACATAAAAACAGTTATGTTGCTTGGCTTAAATCTCATTTCAGTCACTTAGTTTTTGTCCACAAGTGAAGGTCTATGGATCATTAATATTTAGATGCAAAGATGTGGAGGAATCTGGTAGCTACTTCATGGCACTCATCACGGCTGTTGAATAATTCACCTTCTGTTACATGATGCTGTGTTTTCAGTCGTGTGTGTGTGTGAACCCTTGTGTGTGTGTGTGTGTGTGTGTGTGTGTGTGCCTGTGTGAATCGGTGAGGCGCTTGTCCGATGAGGACGGATTGAACCCACTCAGGTGAATATATCTCCCACTCCAGTTACCTCTGGAGTGATATGAACCACTAAGCTCTGATACTGTAGCAGAACACGAGCTGATATTACACAAAGCAGCCACACTATGAAGGAGCCGGCTATCGGTAAGCATGTCAAGATAAGTGGTTTCTAAAGATCACCGGGGATTCTTTCTTGATTAGAGTAACTTTAAAGACAGCTCATGTTTTGGTATTTGCTGTAAGCATCAAGCATTTAACATATATGCCGGTTTGTTTTTAATCTGAGGATGTTGGCTGGTGTAAAAGACCCTTTCGTCCCTCCTTCAGTCGAGAAATACGATTTAGGCTGAATCTAAACAGAACGTGTATGAAAGAAAATGGCTTGGAAAATCGATGAATAATTTAGGTCGGACATAAAGATGTATCCATGACTGCGAGGACATTGTGTGCACGCTACATTGAGCATTGTTCTCTCTGAACGTCATGTGCTCCCAACACTGACTCAACAACCTTTAAACTGTGTCAACGATTGACCTGCTGCCCTTTTGTTGATTAGACGTCTAATCTTGCTTTAGCTTTTATGTTGTATTTAGTTGAATAAAATTTGGATTTTTGTTCTGATACAATTGTGAATAAATTGACTGAATTTAGAAGATTTAGGAAAGTAGATAAAATACAATCAGAATAATAATTGCTGGTCTAATCGGTTTCACAGGGTTTCTGTGAAGATGTCAAAAGAAAAGTGTCACATTGGTGAAGATCCAAGGCTAATATTTTGTCACACAAATCTTAAAAAGGACCTTTTCAGAACATACCCTACCCCATGCTGATTTAGCTATGGAGACAGGCATCACAGCCACACAGCAAGGATTGAGATGGCATAGAAACAGAATGAATAGACAGAGATTTAGAAAATGTCAAGTGTTCCTGGCTGTCGAAATAAAACATTTAATGAAAGTTTTTCTATTTCAGGGGAAGCAGTGCCTAGTGCTCTAATCAAAGTTTCTGGGTTGCCTTATGTATTTAGTACGTATGCATGAATGGTTCTCTTGAATGTGTCTGTGTTTAGCCTGAGATGGACTTGCAATCTATGGTAGGTCTCCAAGATTGGAGATTTTTTCAGTCTATTTTGGGAAAGAATAACACTTTAATTGGATCCATTAGATTTATAAGGTAACATTTAAAATGACTGTTACTGACTTGTGAACAAACACGATGGCCTGTGTTTTTCCTCTCTCTTGTTCTCAGGGGCTGTTCTGTCTTCAGGTAACCTTAGCTTAGCTTTAAAGCTTCAGGTCCGGGCTGCTCAAACAGCAGCATGCGGAGGTGAAGGTATTCCAGAAGTGGGGTTTTACTTTGCTAAGTAAGCAAGTATAGAGAGAAGCCGCCTCTCCATAGTTACTTAAATGTGTTTGCTGTGTTGAGTACATTAAGCATGCCTGGACTCGTCTGCTGGTAACTTATTATTTTTATGTTAGTTTAGCGTGGGTTGAACTAGTGACTTATTAGAGCAGGCCAAAAAAAAATCTCCAGGTAGGATTTTGGCTGTTTTTGTAAAGTTTGGGAAAGGTCTGTGGAGATGGTTATGTTTATGGTATTTTTTTGCTAGATCAAAGATGCCCAAAAGTTGCTGCTTTAATGTTCTGGTTTTATGTTACCTCTTTAGGGTCTTTCCTTATATAACAACTTACCTTTTGATGACTAACAGGCCTCAGGGGGACTAAAGCTCACTTTAAATACAATGGGCAGATGTTTTTTTGGGGTCAGGGTTAGGATCAAGTTTGGATTTGATTTTATCTCAGTTTAAGAATAGGTTAAGTTATAGTTAAGGTTAGAATAAGCTCCAGGTTTATGCATAAATGAGGTCACTCAAATGAATGGAAGTTAATGCAATGTGTTGTTAAGGATAAATATACAAACTTGTGTGCAAATGTGTGTCTCTGTGTTGACCCTGTAATAAAATAAATAGTTAGGAACCCAACCTAATTACCCAGCAATCACTTGGTGGGTGCCCATGACTGACTTTTGAAGTAGTTACGAGTTAAGTGAGGATTTTGATACTTTTTTTGGTCCATCCTTTTTTTCTGGGCTAGGGGTTAGATTTAGGACTAAGGTGTCAGATAGGTTTAGGTTTAGGGTCATGGTAAGGCCATAGAAAGGGTTGAAAATGAATGGAAGTCAGTGGAAGTTATGGCATGGCTCTCGCTTTGTATTGAAAACAAGGATGTGTGTGTTCTTGTACCTGCAGCTGAGGGAGAACATTTTTACTCATTCATCTAGTAAAGTGAGGACTTTGATGTAAAGTTAGGACCTTTTTTTTTTTGGTCCTCACTTTTTTTTCTGGGCTAGGGGTTAGGTTTACCACAAAGGTGTCAATTAGGTTTAAGTTAGGTTAGGAAAAGGCTTCAAAATGAATGGAAGTCAAGGCACGGTCCTCACCTTGCATTTTAAACAAGAACGTGTGTGTGGATACATTGTTGATCCACGAGCATCGGCCTCTCCCTTCCTTGCAGCAGCTTAATCCTTGTTTCGAGGACTGATGAGAGACGTCCTCTGTCTGCACTCATGCCTGGAGCAGATGCAGGATTAAGGCGTGGTTCAAAATGGCACATATACATCTACCCTAACCGTTACCCTTCCCATACAACTAATGAGATTAACATGTTTTCATATAAATATTCATACACTCTAAACTTTTTTCCTGTCATGTTCCAGCAACACATTTAAATGTGTTTTGAACTTTTACCGTGAGGTGTTTTACCAGGAAAAACCTTAAAAGCAACTTTGAGGTGTTTAGAGGGATGTGAAATGCCCCTAAACAGTTCAATCAATAACCTTCGATGGATAATCTGTGGGCATAAATGTTCCCGTCCTGTTTGAGATTCTTGGACTGAGGTAGGCCTAGACTTGGACTGGACCATTCTAACACAGGAATATGCTTTGACCTAAACCATTCCACCGTATGTTGAGGGGTCACCGTCAGTATTTTGCAGCCTCTAACAGGTTTTCTTCCAATATGGCTTGTATTCAGCTTTCATTAATCTTCCCATCAATTCTGACAAACTTTCTTGTATCTTCTGAAAAACTGCATTCCCTCAACATGGTGCTCTTATATCCATGGTTCATTGTGGGGATGTCATTTTCCGGGCAATGTGCAGTGCTTTTTTTCTGCACATTGATGTATAAAAATAGGAAGGATTTTTTTTTTATTTTTTTTTTTGCATTAAAAGCTTCTAAGTTTAGCAGAATATCCAGCATGCAGCATGCAGCACGCAGGCTGGTGGTCATCTGGAGGTTACGGGCGCAGCGGTGGAATGAAACTGAAGCTGTTGCTCTATTAGCACTCCAATAGTCTTGGGTGTCCCCGGGAATAATCGCTGTGTCCATCGCATCGTTTGTGTGGGCATGTGTCTGTGTGGCCAAGCGTGTGTTCGCCAGTGTCTGGTTTCTGATGATGGTCATCCATAATTGAGTTTGGCCTCACGCGGTGTGGGGTTGGGATGGCACTTAGCTGGGCTTCAGCTGCTCTCCAGGACGGTGTGTATGTGTCAGGGGGGGTCAGCGGTGCACAAAACGTCCAGCGGCACTGGACAGTAACTCGAGCCCAGCGCTGTTTAATAGATGCCACGTCTGATTAACTGTCAGTTCATGATCAACACCAGTTAATTCATCAGAGACGGTGTGACCGGCGTGGGAGACGGGCGCTTTAAACCCAACACGAGCGCTCAGCGCACTCACCAGGCTGAAATCTGAAAACAAGACAAGCTATCAGAGACAGGATGCTTATCTGTCTTTAATCTACCAAACACATCAGGTTTAAAACATGACGTTATTAGCACCAGACAATGACTGGACATGAGAAAAATGTCCCAAAACACTCAATAAAAACCAAAATGATTATTGGTTCTGCTCCATCAGTAAACACACAAAGTGAACCAACATCATTATACGGCCACCGCCTTGTTTCGTGGTGGAAATGCTGTGTTCAGGAGGATTTGCAGAGTTACTTTCCCACCGCACCGACAGTTTAATTTTGGTTTCATCTGATCGAAGCCTCTTCACGTTTACAGATTCAATCAACACACAGGTGGGATGAAGGCAGCATTTTTGCGCAAGATTTTATTTTGGATTATCAAAGTAAAGGAGGCTGAAAACAAATGCAGGAGACCCTTTGTGTGAGAAATGTTAAGAAGTATTGATGCAGTGACCCAGCATCTAGGATTCAGAATATCCTGCAGCATTGGCCCATTCTCTGACTGTCACAAAGCCAATCCACACCTCCTGGCTAGAACTTTTTGTTTGTATGGATCTTTTTTTTTTTTAACAAGCAAAGTGTTTCTTAATAATAATTTTTTTAAAGCCCTAATATGAGATGTTATTTACAACAAGTTACTGCAATTTAATAGGACGACTCCAGGTCCTATCTTTCTGAAACATATTTACCTTCACGTCAGCCTTCCCTGATGACCTTCTTATCTTCCCCGTGAGGCGGATTTAAAGGTTTCTGTGTGCAGACAATCACAAAAAAAAATAGAAGAAAGAAAGGAATATGGGTTTGCTGCCAGACAAGCTTGCATGCACAAGTTCGTATCAAATACTAATGAACTCTCTGTAAAAGAGAGCAGAGCATGAGTCAAATCTGTTCAGTTCAGCACATGTTGTTGATTCTCTGAGGGAGACTGTAGAAAATGCCAACTGTTGCATTATCTGTGAAACTCATTCAGGGGGAAATTGTGCTGAAAGGACTTTAATGGCTTCCACTATAAAGTGCCTCAGGTTTAGTACGCAGAAAACAGGCAGCAGGAATCTGCTGATCGAGACACGCCATCTGCTGGACGTTCTCAGAAGCGCAGATTGATTTTTCTGCGCTATTACCACATTTTTCCCCCTGCATTATGAAATATTCATTACCTATTCTCTGCAAATAAAAACATATTTGACACCAAATAAGTTTCATTTTTTTTAATTTTGTCAATTATAATTGGTCAGAAGATTTTTTTTTATCAGCGCAGCTATTTTTAAGATGAATCCTTTAGTGTCCCACAATGGGGAAATTAAAGCGTGACAGTGTTTTAAGATCTTTCAGAGAGATTAAAAGCATATTATTCAAATAGAAAATGAGTTTTATCACATACTTTAAAACATTTGCTTAGTCTGCTCAATGTCATATACACACATTATAAACTCAGGTTAAGCTGTGGAGGAGTCAGGCTGAAATAACCATTGATTTATTTATCAAACTGATTGCCATAAAAACAAACAAAAAAAAAGGTAGATCCCTCTCTTTTACACGACGGGAGACTAATGTGGTGTAGAAGGTTTCAGCTCCAGTAAATACCAGAAAAATCTCCTACTGAGGACTGTTGCATAATCGATGTGCCGCCAGTGCAGAGCTTGCACTGCTGAAAACCAAAGATTCTTGTGTCAAACGATAATATCACGTACAGATTAAAGCTCTGCAGGATGGTCAGCAGAGGACTGATGAAACCTCCTTCAGATAGTATGGGACATTTAAAAATATAAAATAAAAATGACAGCGACCATGCGTCATGAGTCCTCCAAAAAGTGAAGCATCTTCATCCACTCCAATGTGTGTTCTGATTCTGTTCGAGAACACTGAAACGGAGTAATTTCTTTCTGTCGATCCTGGTACAATGTGGTGATGATTGGTGGGTTTCTCAGCATCACGGAGCACCAGGTCGTAAGGGGAAAGTGAGAAAATGGCTCAAAATAGGTACCACATGTAAATAGAGGTGAACATATTGTGACTCAGTCTAAACAGTAGCAAGATGAGCCTGAATCATCGTTATCATCATCAATCTTGAATCAAGGATTAATTTAACCTATTTGCAAATAAAGTCTTCTGAAATAATTTCAGATCCTCTTCAGTTTCTCATAAAAAAACACACAAACCATTTGTGACACCGCAAACACTTTTGACCATGCACCTGCGCTGATTTTCTGCCAAAATGGTGTTAGACAATCACCTGGAACCTGATCTTATACTGAAAATAACACCCTGTGGTGTTCTCAGTAGAACTACATGTAGCTGCAGACAGTAGGCATGAGATTCACCTTATATGATTTACTGCTAAAATAAAAAGCTTTTTCAGTCTTTTAAGGAAACCAATATAACATTTAGTTAGCATGTGTTGCCCATAAAGATTCCTTTCCGATCAATGAGGAGAGTATGCATATTTTCAACGAGTTATTTCTTAATGTAAACTTTTTTTTCCCCCCCATCACATATTGCTTTTTTAAATTATGACATGCCTGTCTCGCTTCCTTTCAGAAACAAACCTCTTGGCTGAATGAAAATCACTTTGAATCTAGACCTGACACGGGTAGGAATAGATAAACTCTTTACTCATGGTGCTTGAACAAGTCAATGTGGTGTGATCCAGTGTTTGGTCGGAATTGTTCTGCTGATCAGTAAATGCATCCTATTTAGTCTAGTCTGTCTAGTCGTAATTTAATTGTAGATATCTGAAATGGGTATTTCAGATAGTCAGTAATTCATTCGAGATATCTTGAATTGACGTCTCCATACAACTCAATGGAAAATCTGATGTCATTTCGACTAGTCAGAATGTAATTAGAGATATCTCGAATAGGTATTTTAACTAGTCAAAATACAATTAGAGATATCTTAAATTGCTAAAACGTCTAGTCATAAAACAATTTGAGATATCTCGAATGTAAGGGCGCGACAACCGAATTTATGTTAAAGCTGCTTGCCATTTGCTATCCTCACTCAAATATGATCAGACCGGGCAAAGCAGAAAGCCTTCTGAGCAACTTTACTGCAGCTCTCTGCTGCCCTCATGTGGAGACTTAAGAAAGCACAAGTGGTTCAGAAAGGAAGATCAGCCTTCTGGGAACAATTTTTAATTTTTTTTTAAGAAAATTACTTTTTATTTTTGTTTGAGCGCTCCTGCCCATCACTGGTTAAATACAACACAAATAGCCACAATGACACTCTGGAGTGTGTATTACAAAACAGCTCAGCTTATTGTAGAGGGAGAGAATGGGAGGCCTGGTTAGAGTTAAAACCTTTTTTTTTTAAACCAAAAGCAAAGCTTACAGAAAATAAATAATTAAAATTACATTCTTAAGGAGCCAGGACTGTCAGCTGCACAAAAGAAAAAAACAAACAAACAAAAAAAACCCTCTTGTTTTATTGAATGGCACAGTTGTTCTCTCCCAGGTCATCACCAGGTGTACAAATCCCTAACTGCATCCAGCAGCGCTTGTAGTGTTCACACCTACAGCGACTCTTTTCCAGAAAAATCCCACTGGAAAACAAATTGGATTTGATCCAGACAGTAACGAGGCAAAACAAACAAACAAAAAAAAAAAAGATGAAACATTCAAACAAACAAAGAAAATAACCGTACATAAACAGTGTAAGTGCTGCAGTGTAGACAGCCGTGTCGATTGCAGTGCTGATTGGCATTGTGTCCGGGACACAGGAGAAACCTGCCTACCGTTGAACACTCCGTTTAAAAATAAAGAGGAAATAATAAAACAGTATTTACACAGACATTCAAACATACAGCGTATACACTCACTTCATGAACAGACATGTACACACGGAGCTGTACAGAGCAGACAGTGCATTTACTTATTAGAGACAGAAATCACAGCCTTTACAACGCAGCCACTACAGCAGCTCGCTAAACCACGATGAGCTACTCAGTTATGAAAAAAAAAAAAAAAAAAAAAAGGTTCAGGCCTGCTTGGCAAGCGTTTATTCACCTGCGAACATCAGACGTAAGCATCCGAGTATCTCTCCCTTTCAAAGCGATGCTTCCTATGGAGCGCTTACCTGAACAGGATCAGAGTTTACTGCATGGGAAAGGCGTCGGCCACTGATGGGTTTTCAAATCAAGTTTTTTAAAGGTTAAAAACGTCCCGTCATACCGAGTCTAGGGTTTGAAGTCATTTTCATGAGAGGGAAAGTGACTGGAGTTTTCTCCATGAGTATAAAGCCCACCCCTCACACACTGCTGCGTGCTGCTGGTCAGCTGGCTGAAAGAAGCTTTATTACGGAGAAAAAAATCAAAACAAAAAACTAAGTTGGCAATTTGCAAACACGTCCAGTCACATAAAGTACATACAGGCAGCCAGGAGGGGGGGGCAAAGGAGCGCCACCCATCCTTCTGATTAGGCTGACGCTGTTTTAAAACTTCAGGTGGATAGCTGTGAGCGACGAGGCGGTTAAGCGGCTAGCTACACGAGATTACCCGAAAAATTAAACAGCCTGGTAAGCTTGCGTTATTCAATAAAAAAACAACAAAAACAAAAACAAAACAAAAAGGCAGAAGAAAAGGGATACAGTTCTTGTAAAATAAGCAAAACTACCAAAACAAATACATCTTGGAGGGTATTTTCATTTTTAATTAGAAAGCAATTAATCATGTTAAACATTTTTGCTATAAAGTTTTGAGTAAACACCATGTTTTTTTTTTTGTACTCTGGGTTATCACACTGTCAGAATCACATACTCCTTACTCCCATATTTAAAACTAAATGTATAACATGGTCCAACTTCTATTATTAAACCAAAAAACGGCAATAATTACTCATGTTGCTGCTTAAATAATGCAACATATTGCTTACTTGATTTAAAGCAATGTCATCTCATACATTTAGTTATTGTTTTTTTGGGGATTTTTCTACATATACTGAAGAAAAAGTTTTAATAACCCACTACATTTAGCTGTAGTTTTCAAGTGCTTATTTATTTATTTAAAAAAAAAAAAAACTCCCTTCGTGATGTCCTACTTTTGATAAGGAAACAAGGCAGAACAAGCTGATAGAAGCAGGTCAATCAGTCAGGCTATCTATTCAGGTAGCTACTAACAAAAAGCCAAATCTGTCCGTCGTATAAGTGAGGAAAAAGCGTAGGATCCTTCTTTAAGCCAGTTGACCAGCAGTGCACAGCAACAAGTGGGGGAGGGACCAGTCAGTCATACATGTGGAGAGAAAAAAATTCTCACCATTCCAACGGTGTCTCTTGATAAAAGGACGTGAAGGAGAACGGTCTGATGGAAGATTTTAGCAGCTTTTAAACTGGAACGTCTTAAAACCTTGGGATAACTTGACGCCGGTACCGGGCCTACGCCCTGTATGGGAAATAAGTTTAACAGTGAATGGGCACTTATAGGCAGCCACATTACTCACAGCTCCAGAGGCAACGTTAGTAATCTAACTCTTTAACTGATCCTGACACAGACGCACATTCAGTGCTTCGATGCTGCTGACTTTTTAACGCAACAGATGGGTTGCATGTAGCGATGCACCAATCCATCCTCCAGAAATGGAACCGGCCAATTTTCCTCTAATCGGATCCGATTGGATTTTTTTTCCCCCTCTTCTTTAAATTGATCAAAACTAGAACCTCCTACATTTTCAGCCTGTAAACTCATTCAACGACCATATGCATCGATGCCAAAGGAGGTACCGTTGCAATCCCTTCATTTGCTCTTAGATTCAGAACTACTACCTCTATAAAAAGAACCTTTTATTTATCCTATGCGCCGCTGTCCTCGGAGGGAAAAAGAGCAATCAGTCGAAGGTTTTCTTTGAAGCCACGCCTCTAAGAAAAGACAACAAAAAAATCGGCATCAGGTCCAGTCCGATTGGTGCATCCTCAGTTGGGTCTTAGGTCCGTCTCAACGAACCTAAACCTTGTTTCTGTGAAAACGTCAGAAATAAACGCCCTCCGCCTCAGAGACAAGAGGACAAATGGCGTTTAACTGAATGAAAAAAAATAATGCAGCCAGACTGTAGGAGAACCCATGATCACATCTGCATGGCGGCAGGCGGCGTGAAGTGGTTTTGCGCTGTCCCGTGCGAAGGCTTGGTCCCTCAGAGCGAGTCCGCTCCACTAGTGGTTTTTGGACGCACTCTTCATTCAAGCGCTGCGCGACAAAGCGACTACCGCAGACACAAGCGTAGCAAAAAACAAATAAAAAAAAGAAAAGAAAAGAAATAAGAACGAATCACGACACCTCAGGAGGGAAGGGAGAGCTGGCACCCAGGTAAAACAAAGGGAGGTTAGTAAAGGTTAACCTGATTGAATTTTGTCCCAGTTAGTCAATAATCCACTCCGCTGTCACCGCAGAGCACCAAGGTAGAATTAATTAGAGGGTAATGTACGCAATCTTTTACAGGAGGAAGTCCTTCTAATAAGCTTCATTACAGAAATTTTACAAACTCCAATGTTCTTAGAATATATATATCTATATACACAAGAAGTTATTAACATTTATCACAGATGAAGCACTGGAAGATTAAAAAAAAAACCAAAGTAATTGACCAAACGGTTAAATTCTGGACGAAGCTGGACCTGTAGGAGCCCGGGGGTTCCCCGAGCTGCCAGGTTTGATCGACAGCGCTCCTTCAGACATTCCTGTTCACACAATTAAACTGAGATGGCGTTCCCCCCAGGACATTACTATACATTCATAACACTATCTGGGTCCTCTGCATCTAGAGACCTGCCGCAGATTATCTGGAGAATCTGCGTTTAGCGCGTCTGTCCGGGAGTCCCAACCCAATGGAGCAGACTGGATGACGTTTAAGATCTCGATTCAGGACTGAGGTTAAAATTAGCTTCAGTTTAATTAGTGAGGTTAGGATAAAGAGATCTTGAACGCTCTGGGTAATGAGGGCCCCTGTACGGTTTGTCTTCTCGTGGCTCCCGCGGGCTCCTGTCCTCACAACGGAACAACATTTCCGTAGGAAACAATAGCACCTCATTGGCTCAGCAGCGTCGGCCAATCACCAGCGACAGAAGCCGAAGGCCCCGGGGCCGACCCCGTCGCCGTGACCGGAGTCAGAGCCGTCTCTTTAGGAATGTGTGTTTGAGCGCGTGTGAGTGTGTCTTGTGTGTGTGTGTGTGTGCGAGAGGAGGGCCACCGTCCGTTTCACTTGCAGCGTCCTTGTGGGGGGGGGGGGGTGTAGGGGAGGGGGTTCGGTTTCCGTGGTGAGGGGTGAAGTGTCGGTAAGCCGAACGGAGGAGCAGCCTAAACCTCTGCTGCCGTCAGGCCGATTCGTTCCTCCTCCTTCTGTCAGTCCTGGCTGGGCTTCTTCAGCGAGAACGCGAAGATGTTGAAATGCTTGCTGAGCTGTTGTACCTGGCAACAACAACAACAACGACACAGTCAGATTTTACATTCCCCATCTGTTTAAAAGCACACAACTAGGATTCTACGTTTTGCAAAGCTGCGACCAGTGAGAAACAGGCCGATTATCATTTACATGGATAAACCTTACATCTGTTGTTCTGCTTTTATCTGGCATTTTGAGTCTGCTAAAACTTACTTGTTTGCACGAGTTAGAAATACAGAAAGTGTCAAAAATGATTTGCCGACGATGAGAAAGTTGATCAGTTCGAAGTTTCAGTCTAAACGGAGGTTTTTACAGCACAGTGATGCGTTCAGGTAGACTAAATAAAACAAATCACTCAAACAAACCATGAACCGTGTTTTTATACATGTAGCAGAACTGGTCATTCGTTTCTAATTTCTTTAACTTAAAATCAACTTTGTTCTACTCAAAACAGTAAGCAACAAGCACCTGAACATAATTTAAAGTAAGAGTTTAAATTAAAGTCAGAGTGGCTCATGTTACCCTGAGCTACCTCTATAGTTATGCTGCTATAGGCTTAGGCTGCTGGAGGACATCAGGGTCTATTTTTCTCACTCTACTGAGTTCTACTGTTCTCCAGTTTTGCATTGCTAGATGTCATTTCAGCTTTTAAGTTTTTGTCCTCTCTCCTTTTCTTCTTAGTCGGTACACCTGCTCTGGCGTTCTGTTAGCTGAGACATCATCCAGGGAAGACAGATCACCCACTATTACCATCTAATGTAGAACAGATTACTGGATCAATGTGTGCTTCTGTGCTTTTTTGTCTCTCTTGTTGTGTCTCTGCTCTGTCTTCTCTAACCCCCAGTCGGTCGAGGCAGATGACCGTTCACACTGAGCCTGGTTCTGCCGGAGGTTTTTCCTTCCCGTTAAAGGGGAGTTTTCCTCTCCACTGTCGCTTCATGCTTGCTCAGTATGAGGGATTGCTGCAAAGCCATGGACAATGCAGACGACTGTCCCTGTGGCTCTACGCTCTTTCAGGAGGAGTGAATGCTGCTTGTCAAGACTTGATGCAATCTTCTGGGTTTCCTTAGATAAGAAACTTTTTGACCAATCTGTATAATCTGATCCAATTTATATAATCTGATTGAATTTGACTTTGGAAAGTCCCTTGAGATGACATGTGTTATGAATTGCCACTATATAAATAAAATTGAGTTGAACTGAATTAAAAAATATTGTCCTTTCTACCAAAATTAATTAGTTTTTTAAACATGTTGAACCCATAGATTGTTTTATTTCACTTGTCTTTTATCTTTGGCGAGTCTAAACTAGTAGAACTTTTTTTTTTTAAGAACATGTTTTAATCAGTGGGTATTCGTTGTATTTTCAGATTTTGAATGACCCTGGTACATTGTTAAGTGGAATGTACAGATGCCATGTGATGCAGAGGATGTTGTTAATTATGACTTTACATTGTTTATGATTATGTTTTGATTGAGATTGAGTCTTACTTTTTGGAAGGTCTTTTACCCGTAGATGGTAAGGATAAATGTTATCACTATCTGGCTTAAAGTGTGATTTGTTTTGCATTCTCATCAAAATTCTACATGTTTTTTTTTTGTGCACTTAATGTAAACAAATGAAAATATGAAAATTGGCATATATGAATGGTTGTTACACCCAATCCTTATTTGGTGAGGCCAATCTCCATCCTTGCACTCCTCTGTTGGAGTTAGCCAATCCTGGGTGGTTTAAGCAGGTTAAAAGGATGATAGATGTGTAAAACACAAGACTTTGAATATTTAAAAAAACACTGAGTTATTTATGTCACTTTACACTTTAAATATATAATTAACTCAGTTTGGTGAAACAGTTTCTTAATAGAATTTTTTATTGGTTGATTTTATAAATGATTACATTATTTATGTTATCATGGAAAAATATATTTATGTCATGTATTAATTTCAGATTTAATTAAAACTTTCATATTTATCTATACATATTTATTTGACCAAAAAATAATTTGTTGGACAGTGAACTTTTGGCCTTGCACAGTTTCAGCAGGGTACCTGTGTCAAGGAGAGAAACTGGAATTTTCTGGATCTCAGGATCAGAAGAACTGTGTCTCTTCTGCCGCCTTAACGGTTGTCAAGACATGAGCCAGACTTCAGGGTAATGAGGTACATGAACAAAATGTTTTATAAATTTAACTTTCATCTATTAACTTTGGGATTTAATTATATAACTGAAATATTGAAAAGATGATATCTTTAGAAATATAATACTGAGTTAATGGAAGCTCTCAACTCCCCCTTTAAAAGGTTTATTCTACTCAGTAAAATAAAAAAACAACCATTACCTAGAAATATATTGTTTAAACCATAATAAAGTTTATTCTGTCTTCTGCTCTGTGTCATCTTGCACACAGAATGTTCCATTAGAATGTTTAGCATCACAGTGTTCTATGACATCACAGCTGATGACATCACTATGACATCAACAGAATCTTAACTACTACTGAACACCAAGCTGGTTTTTCCTTTACTGTTCCCGACCTTCATCGCGACAGTACACCTTTGAGAGAGCACGTTCGAATCTTAGCCAAACAGCGAGAATTCGATCTCAGATATCAGACGCCTTTCAGAGAAGCAACTATATCTGATTTACAGAAAGTTAGACATGGAGCAAACGCTTTCATGGGTAGACATGGTCGACCTCGACATCCAAGTCGACTACGATGCAATCATCTTCCCTATGGAAGATGGCAGTGACGGTACCAGTGAGCTGCATCCCACCCAGCCAGGAGATGGTACAGAGATCCAAGGGGAATCTGGTCCCTCTGCTGAATCTGAGACTCCTCCTTCAGTGGAGCTTCAGCAGGATTCATCTTCCTCTGCTGACTCTGGGTCTCTCAACTCAGAAGATATCCAGCCATCTCCAAGGTCAGAAAAACCAAGGAACGACCTCAGGGCTTGTACTTCCTCTCAGGCACCTCATTCATACCCCCAGTACTTTAAGAGTGACAAGACGCCTGAACACGCCTCAGCTGTTACGGTGATCCCTCCCTCGTTGGACATTGAACAGGCAATCAAACGTATCAGTGATCTCACGCAGCAGGTGGACGATCTTAAACAGGAGCTGCAAGGTAAGGTCTTTGATCTTCACGAGGAGAGAGAGCGAAGAATCAAGTTTCAGGTTGATTGCAAAGCGCAGCTGGAACAGATCCAACAACTGGAAAAAAGTTTAGAACATGAACGCCACATGAGATTGAAATGTGAAGAGAAAG
Organism: Fundulus heteroclitus; assembly: GCF_011125445.2. Lineage (NCBI taxonomy): Eukaryota > Metazoa > Chordata > Actinopteri > Cyprinodontiformes > Fundulidae > Fundulus > Fundulus heteroclitus. The sequence goes on from NC_046375.1 coordinate 20,909,396, forward strand.
TGGAGAAGCAGGAAACACTTGCTGCACCGCAGACTGCAGGTGCATCAAGATTTCCACGCATTCCCAAAGTTACGGTCCATGAGAGCGTTCTGAATGAGCTTCAGTTTTTTAAGAGGCGGGCAGAAAAAAATGCCTTGAACAGTGAGAGGCTAGCAGAGGCTTTGGTAGCAGAACAGCAGCTGAGAGCCAAATATGAGGATCAGCTGAGGAGTAACTATCAAGAAGCCTCCAGATTCAAAGAACAGCAGGAAACAATCACATCTCTGAAGAGTCAGGTTGGAGAACCGACCGTAGAGTTGAACCTTGCTTTGAAAAACCAACATCCTAAAGTTTCCTCGCAAACAGAAGCGTCCACACAAACAGGGCCTCAGAGAAACAGGACTGTTCATGAGGTTAGAGACCCCCAGCATGAACACAGGAGACAGAATACTAACAGAGGCTTCAATGCAAATCCAGGCCTGTACCCACATGCAGACCACCATAAAAACGGAGGCTCCCATGAAAATAGGAGACGTCCTCCTTATAGAGGCCAGTAGGCAAACAGGCCTCCAGGCTATCAGAAGCACTGGATCAAATTCCTGACTCTAAGTGTGTTTTCGTGTAAATATGTAAATATATGTCACAATCTGTAAATAAAAGAAATGCAAGAAAATCTAGAAAACAACAAAAAAAAAGAACTCTAAAAAAATGACAATATAAAACAAAGGATTTTGTATTTAGTTTTATTCTTTTATATGAAATTTTGTATTTTTTATAATTACTAGTTTAGCTAACCAACACACTAATGCAGCCTCAAAGGTGGCCACAGTGTCCTGTGTCCTTTTTGGGTCGGTCCCAAGCCCGGATAAATGCAGAGGGTTGTGTCAGGAAGAGCATCTGAACAAAACCTTTGCTAATGGAGCTGTTTTCAGCCCGTAATAAAAGGGACTATTGACCAACATATTTGATGTGTATTGATGTTTTCACTTGAAACCATTGAATATTTGGTACTGGTCTCACAACCTGTGACTTCTTCATGGCCTTTATGATGTTTTTATGTTTTCATGATGTAAAGCACTTTGAGCCACCTTGCTGCTGAAATGTGCTATACAAATAAACTTGACATGACTTACTTTTATAAGATAAGATATGATATGAAATTCCTTTATTTTATTGTCCCACAATTTCCCCATTGTGGGACAATAAAACTTATTAACAATGCAAATTAATAATATCCATACCAGACTGGTCAGGGCTCAGATTACCAATGACTGTAATTGGTGCTGGTGACCAACGGGATCCTGGTGGAAACTGGGCTAGTGTTGGTCAGCAAAGAAGAGGAGGAGGAAGACATGTCCATAGGCAGAGAAAGAAGAGGAAGGACAAGAGTCTAGGAGTGAGAGTAGGGACTTTGTTGGACCAGTGACAGGAAAAGCTAGAGAGTTTGCATGAGAGTTGGCATGATGCAGAGAAGGGAAGGTGGACCTACTGTGTGTTCAGGAGATCAATTAGAAAGGTAAGGCTAGAAGCTTAGGAGTAGGGCTCAAGCTATGTGTAGATGGGAAGAGAAATGGTGAAGTGACTGCAAGGTAGTGGTTGGTGATACTGTTGTCAGACAGCACAGGATGGTGGAGTGTAGAATGACTCTGATGGTGAGGAATATAAAGGTAGTGTAGAAGATAGTAGAAGCTGAAAAAGGAAGAAAGTTGTGTGGCTTTCAGGGAGGAGATGAGACAGCCTCTAGGTGGCCAGGAGGTGCTTCCAGATGACTGGACCACTACAACTAATGCTATCAGGGAGGCAGGTGGGAGAGTACTTGTATGATAGGTTGGACAAAAAGGAGGGAAAGAAGGATTTTTACAGGTTGTTGAAGTAGAGAGGCAGAGAGGGGAAGTATGTTTAGCAGATTAGAATGATCAAGAATTGACATGGAAATGTACTGACAGGTGCAACAAGTGTGAGAGTAAGGGGGAAGAGTTGATGATTGAGAAAAATGAGAGAGAATGAAGAGTAGACGAAGTGACCACTGTGAACCAGAGAGCAGCAAAGATTATTAACAATGTAGCCAGAAAGGCTTTGAAAAGGATGAAGAGTGAAAAGGCAGTTGATCCTGATGATATACCTGTGGAGGTATGAAAGTGTCTAGGATAGAGAGTAGTGGAGATTTTGACTAGACTGTTCAGTGAGATTTCCAGCAGAATTGTAGGGATTCTGCTAGAAACATGTTTATGGTATGTTGCAATAATTTCAGAAAAATTCAAATGATTATCTCTTCACAGCTACTGAGCCTCCCAAACATTTATTCTTTGGGACGCTACAACAACCCGTATGTTCCTAACAGAGCACTTCGCTCTCAGACTGCAGGTCTGCTGGTGGTTCCTAGAGTCTCTAAAAGTAGAATGGAAGGCAGATCCTTTAGCTATCAGGCTCCTCTCCTGTGGAACCAACTCCCAGTTTTGGTCCGTGAGGCAGACACCCTGTCTACTTTTAAGACTAATCTTAAAACTTTCCTTTTTGACAAAGCTTATAGTTATAGTGGCTTATGTGTGCATGTTTGTGTGTGCTTGGAGCGCAAGATTTAAATTTTGATTCATACTGAGATACTGCGGTTACCACAATTAATACTAGGCTACGAAACTAGTCCCAGTTAAGAAACTAAATATTATCTGCACTCAAATAGGTGAAAGCTGCTGAGCACAGTTCTGAAAAGAAGCAGGAGAGATTTTTTATTTGTTGAACTGGAGAAATTTAAGTAACTAACGTTAGCATCTCAAAATACCCTTTTAATTCTGAAGTATAATACATTTTATCAACAAAAACCTAATCTCTTTTATAAAACTAAATATTCTGTGCCAGGCAGGAGTTCTGAAAACTGCTGGGAAGATGGAAAAGCAAAGACTGCAAATTATTAAAAATTCAGATTCTTAGCCACAGCCATCTGAAAAAGAAAAGGTGAGGGTTTCCCTTTTACCAATATTGCATTGTTATTATTGCTTTCATTTGCTGTCGACCCTTTGATGCAGTTCAGGCATAAATAGCAGGTGTAATTTCTTTTACATAATATACAGTAGAAGAACACTAGATGCTGCCTAAACTGCTTTTTTTTTTTTTTTTTTTAGACTTTTGCTTAGTTATAATAGCATGATTAGGGTTCCACAAAATAATAGTGCTATTTATTTGACTATTTCTACTTCTAGAATTAGGATAAAGACAAATAAAACAGAGGAACACTATTTACATTGTTTTTTGTACATAGATTTCCACACTGTCCATTAGTAAATTAGTACAAACAAGAGGCAGAGTTAGACATTCTACTTATCAGGGACTTAGCCCATAAAATATTACATCGTTACAAGAGTAATTTGGTACACCAAAAAGTAAGCAATTATTTAATCTGTTGATGTGGTTGCAAAATTAATGTAATATAGGCCCGTACATATCTTAAAGTTTAATCTGCTGTTCTTTAATAGTCGTACTAGTATATTGCAATAGTATATTAATATGTTCTCATTTCAGTGATGAAATGGACAACCACTCATGTAACAAATCAGTCTTGGTGTCACCAATCTTACTCAAACTACAGTATTGGGTCCTCCATGCTCCTTATGTATTAAGATTTACTGCACATTTAAACATTGATAACTCACTATTGTTAGGGAAATAATTAGTTGTCTGAGAAGATGTAGGTAAGGAGATGCTGTTATCCATTCTTCAGATATATGATGTAAGAAATGTGTTTGGAATGTTAAGATAAATTACATGAAATGAGTTAAAGAGAGTAACTACAGCCCAGTTGTACATTTGTTGCTTGAATTAAATATTTGAAATGCTCTCAGTGTCAGTGACACTTCTACTCCCAGTGCAGAGTAAATACAAGAAATTTATGTGCAGTCCCTTAAATGTATAATTTTGCTGTTTTATAATTCAGACAGAGTATCTTAGATAAACAACAAAATAAGGGTGGGGTTTATCTCTGCACATTTCTACATCTTCAAAAGAAAATACTGGATAAATCTAGACAACAGACATATTTTGACTATATTTGGTTTCATAGGAAACGATTTATCATCTGTCTCTGCTTCTGGTAGTTCAAACGGAAAAAAGTCCAAATTTGACATTCATCAGATCTGGTGATGCTTTAAACATTAACAAACAACATCTAGTGTGTGTCGTGGACGAAACGCGCCCTGACGCTTAAGTCAAGCCTCAAAAAACAGGAGCATGCATATTGCGTAGGATTAATGACCTAACCCTAGTTTTGTGTCTTTAGGGAAATGATTTCTCACTTTTATCAATATAGCTAGTCTAACTATTGCCATCATGTAGGTTTTACAAATGCACAAGGTTTTATCGAGTGAAAACATTTTAATCTGTTTGTCGCTGCTTTTGGATGGGCCTATATTGTAACTTGCTTCAGCTCAAAAATTTGTCAACTCTAAGAATCTTACATCTGGACTAAAAATGAAAAGCCTGTTGTTCATGGCAGGAATCACAGTCAACACTGGGGGGTGAGCACCCCTAAAGATCAGATCCTAGAATCGCCCCTGGTTACCCTGAGCTACCTCTATAGTTATGCTGCTATAGCCTTAGGGTGCTGGAGGACATCAGGGTCTATTTTTCTCACTCTGTTGAGTTCTCCTACTGTACTCCAATTTCCATTACTTGATTGTTATTTCATCTTTTACCTTTTTGTTCTCTGTCATTTTTTTTCTTCATAGTAGGTACACCTGGTCTGGTGTTCTTGTTAGCTGTGACATCATCCAGGGAAGACAGATCACCCGCTAATACCATCTAATGTAGAACAGATTTCTGGATCAATGTGTGCTTCTGTGCTTTTTTGTCTCTCTTGTTGTGTCTCTGCTCTGTCTTCTGTAACCCCAGTCAGTCGAGGCAGATGACCGTTCACACTGAGCCTGGTTCTGCTGGAGGTTTTCCTTCCCGTTAATGGGGAGTTTTTCTTTCCACTGTCGCTTCATGCTTGCTCAGTATGAGGGATTGCAGCAAAGCCATGGACAATGCAGACAACTCTCCCTGTAGCTCTATGTTTACTCCTACATTTACTCCTTTACTCCAGGAGTAAATGCTGCTTGTTGGGACTTTGATGCAATCAACTGGTTCCCTTATATAGGAATTTTTTTGACCAATCTGTATAATCTGACCGAATCTGTATAATCTGATTGTTTTTGAATTTGGAAAGTGCCTTGAGATGACATGTCTCATGAACTGGCGCCATATACATAAAATTGAATTGAGTTTTATTGAAAGTAGTTGCGGTCTGTTGATACCATGATCACAGACATCAATTTAGGCAATTCAAGTTACTCAATTTCTAAATTCCCTCAAAGCACATAATCTGCATGGAGGCTTTGTTAAATTCATTCTTACTATTCAGCTCCACCGGGCTCCAGCCGGGTCGTTATATACGTTGCCTATCGCACTGCTGACAACCTATGCTGCTGAAACATGGATCAATAAAATACACAACGACAAAATAATCATCCCTACATACGAATGAACACAATTCACTTTTATGATTAATTTTTTTGTTTTTTTTGTTTTTATGGAAGTTCATCTCTGATTAACCTGGTTCACGACTACACAGACCAGCTTTTCACAATACTCCTGAAACCTGCAGTGTGTTTTAAGGCAGGGGTTCCCAAACGTTTCAGTCTGCAACCCCCAAAAATAACAGCATGAGAGACTGATGACCCCCTTTTGGAGATGTTGGGAATAAAGTCATAATATTACAAGAATAAAACCTTAAATTGTGAGAGTAAAATCGTAAAATTACGAGAATAAGTCGTATTTTTATCAGAACTCTTACAAAAAAAAAAGTGCAGGAAATAGTGAATCTCTTTAGCACATCAGCTTAAAATCATCTGGCGACCCCCACATCAGGAACCCGTTTTAAGGAATCTGCATCAGCGTAGAATAACTTTATTCAAGTTTGAACTAGAGGTAATCAAACATGGTCCAGATTCCTTCAATAAATGCAAAGCAGCCCATTACCGCTCATTTAGCTCAAAGCCGGATATGCCGGATATTTTAAAGTGCTAGTGCTAAAAATAAATAAATAAAAAAAGTGCTAGTCAACTGCGACAGTTTAGATTTCTTTTTACCTAAGATGCTGCAAGACAAATGATTTTAATGTGGGAAAAGCTGTTTCTGCGCTTTCCCCACCAAAGTCATCATGACTACAGTTGGACGCCCTTCATCGTGTTTTAATCTGGTTCCACCCATATTAATGAGAAGTTATCTCAACCATAAACTCCTGCCTTGTCCAGTAGTTTTCATCACATAAACAACTTTCACCTCTTACAACCCCTTTCCCTCGTTTTATGGCAATAGCTTCACAACGTTCCCCCCAAACATCCCGTCTAAAGCTTTAACATATGGCATGAAATTGTGACTGGGCGTGGGTGGGAGCTCTTACCACGGATATGCCGTAGTGTATGTGTGTGAGTATGACAACGGCCGTCCACAAATAAAGCAGCAGCGTCTCGTTGGTGAAGACCCCCGTGACGGCTGACGCCACCACCCCGGCCATTGGCACCAGCAGCCAGGTCAGCGGCTGGCAGCGCGTGTTGCTCATCTGACACACGATCAGCTTACACTGAAAGTCGGACGCAAAAGACGAGATTAAACACACGTTTGGCTTTGGTGAGTTAGACATGAAATGAATAAATAAATGGTCTGGTACTCACTGTGACATTGGCGAAAGCTGTTCCCACCATCAGGTAGTATATCCTGGGCTGCAGCTCCAGGATCTTGGATGGAGAGAAGATAACCCAGGTGGTGGCCAAGACGAAGAGGAGGACGGGAGACAGGAAAGGCAGGGAGGCTTCGTACAGGCTGTTGTGCTTCAGGGTGTGGTTCCTGTAAGCCCTGAAAGATGACGCTCACACAGTTCAGGGTGCTGCACTGAGATTTTATCTGAGACACCAGCACTAAGCAGTGTGGAAAAACGTGTGATGTGCATTTGTATTCAAGACCGCCGAGTGAAAAACTTTGCTTTTTGATGTAATTACAGCAGAAAGCCTTTAGAGGGCATGTTTCCCCCAACTTTGGTCAGTTAGATATTTAACTTATGACAATTAAGGTCTGACAATTCTTAGCTAAATAGCTGAAGTTCAGTAAGACGGAGAGAATCTCTAAATATACACGTTTTCAAGTCATAGCACAGATTCTCGGCTGAATTCAGGGCTAGACTCTCACTGGGCCATCCTAAAACATGACTTTACTCTGAAATACACCAGTCCGCTTTAGCTCTGGCTGTATACCTGAGGGTCCTTTGTGTTCTCCATTAGGTTTTCTTCTATGATTACCCTGCATTCAGCTTCTTCCTTTTCCTCGTCAACTTGGACCAATTTAACTTTTCTTGAACGGAAGCGTCACAAAAGCAAAATGATGCCACCACCACATTTTAGAAGTAGGCCAGAAAGTTCTCTTTCTATTCCATCTGTCCGGAGCACCATGCGTTCTGTGTCTCCTATAGATTGAGCTTTTCCTCTTGCCGCTTTTCCTAAAGGCAAGACTTTCTGAGGACGCTTCTAATAGTTGTACTTTCTGTTCCACCCGAGCTACTGATCTCTGCAGCTCTCACAGAGATACCATGGCTTTCTTTGCTGCTTCTCTGATTAACACTCACCCGGCCCAGATGACGGCCATGTCTTAAAACTAACTGGGTGACTTATAAAAGGCAGCAAATTTTATTTACGGGGGTCAGACTAATGGGGTGCTGAATACAAATACATGCTAAACATTTCAGATTTGTATTTGTAAAAAACCTTTTTAATAGCATGCATTTTTTCTTTCCACTTTAAAATTATGTGCTACTTATTGCTCTAAAACTTAAAATGACAATGAAACATGATGGAATCCGTAGTTGTAATGTGACAAAATGAGAAAAGGTTCTATAACTGAATTAAATAAAAACTAGTGCGAACTGTACTCACTTCAAGACGTTGTAGAGGCTCATGGGTAACGTCACAGTGAAGGAACAGGCTGGAAATCGGCAGACCTTCATGTTAGTAGCCGCCTGAGCGAGGACACAAACTCCTTTTAAGTGCCCAAGCCCCACTCACCTATGATCATAAAGGTGAAAATATCTCTGTAGAGAAAGTTCCAGATGACCGGCTGGTACCAGGTTTCCACTCCCACCACAGCGGTGACCAAGTAGACCAGGGAGATTGTCTGGAAGGAGACGGGACCAAGGGTTTTAACGAGGCCAACCGGCTGAAACCACAATCACATTACATGTGTGCATGTGTGGGGGGTCTTCACCACTTGGCTGATGTCGTAGCCCCAGGGCAGAAACAGGATGCCTGTGTTGTACTTCTCCCAGTGGGACAGGATGAAGGAGAACAGCACCACCCACAGGAAGTAGTAGAGCGTACTGACGCTGACGCCGCTCTCCCCGCGCCCAAATATGGAGTAAACCGTGGCCACGAAGAAGATGCACGCCCAGCTGTCGAGCCCGTGGTCGAAGAGCTCCCCTAGTGGCGTCGAGGAGTTGGTGCGACGGGCCTGTTTGCCGTCAACGCCATCTGTGATAGGGCAGAGACGTTGATTTATGCGTTTAGTTATGTAAAGACATAACATAACATAACACAGAGGGACACAGAGGTCTCCCACCTCCACGCAGATAAAGCTGCTGCCCACACTCACTAAATTCTTTAGAGTCACACACATTCCTACATCCCACCACTACTACAGCAGCAGCATATGTAAGCTTCCTGCAAAAAAAAAAATGCACAGAAAGAGCTTCAGTATGATTCATGGAGCAAACGTCAGAACAGACATGCTGGTAGAGAAACTAGGCAGCAGCTTTCCCCGCCATCCTAAAAGCTACATGATTATTTGAAAGCATCTCTGTACTATAGAAATTCAAAAGCTGTTTACATGTGTGCAACATTGGCACAGATCCCGTTCACTACAGGCTTTCACTGACTTAAAGCATTGGGTTTTGTAGAGTGGAATGGTAACAAAACCAAAAAAAAGATTCATAAATTACAAGAAAAAACAGGAATGGGTGCATACATTTGAATTTATGGGGATTTTTTTCTAATTAAAACATGTGCTAATCACACACAAGCTCAACTATACAGCTAGCCCTCACCCACTCACTACTTGTAGATCAAGTTTCCTTTAGCAGGCTGTAAAAAAACTAAACTTTTAGTTGCTGTCAAAAAGCTTTCTGACGTATTTTTGGGAATGAATTTAGTCACACTTAATATTGATAGAGCTAATTTAAATTGGTTGGTTTGCTGACATCAATCTAGCTTTTAAACGGTTCACAATTTTTTATTTGGTTTAGGGTTGAAGCTTTGGAAAACCATAACAATGCATTAGTCTCCTTTATCCAGGCCAGGGTTTCACCCACCGTACTATAAGCTTAGTGGGTTGCCATGCTTTCCCCACCCCCCGCCAGGTGTAGTTTTTTTATTTTAAATTATTCAATGTTTGAGAGCGACATAAAAGTGATTAGTAAAGTTGCTGTCTGGGAGAAAACCTCCTGGTCAAAATAAGCTAGCGCTTGTGGTGAGGTCTCAGTCCATGGCGATGGGAAACCTCTGAAATTACCTTACTCAAGCTTTACTATCTCTACTGAAGGTAGGTCACTCACAGGAAACCATTCAATATAAATAAATATAAAGTCTACCAAGAAGAGCAATATCTGGCAATAAATACATCAAGAGCTCGCTAGTGTTTGGGGCCCTTAAGCAACTCCCTAAAGGATATTTATTCAGGTATTAGTGAGCATGTACTGTATTTTTTTGGACTATAAGGAATTTTCTCAAAAATGTATGGTGTGCCTTATAATCCGGTGGGTCTTATATATGATTACTGTTGTGTTTACTGACTGATTTAATGTGGTACAATGCGCTCATAAATCTGTTAAAATGACTTTGGTTAGCAATGAAGCGGCTCCACTCAATGGATATTCAGAGCATTACGGTACACTGTGTTACTACCTGATCGGACCCATGAGCTGTCTACCAGACTGCCTGACTGTAATGTCTAAACTAAAAGTGCATTAATGCAAGGCAGCCCTCGCCCGGAGCAACAATAAACCAAGTAAACTAATTCAATACAAAAGTTACGTTTATTTTGGCTTTATGTTAGAAACAGGGCAGTGTTGTCCATCGCGCTGCTTTTGTGTGAACACAGAGACAGACACATTAATTCATAGTGCGCCTTAAAATATGGTTTATATTTCACTCTCTGTGTAAGCTTTAACCTCCGTGGATTACATAAAGTCTAAAATACGGTTAAATTGAGCAACTAAATACATTTTTTTTTAAGAAAGACTGAAATAGTATGATTCCATACACCTTAAACAAATTCACTAAATTCCCAACAACATGAGGTTCATGCGTGAATGTAAGCGTCAGCACATTTACTGACTGTTACATCCAGGCCCTCCAAATGACAGCACCTGTTCACGTGACCCGTTTCCGAGCGTCTGCTAGACTTGTGACCCTCCACTGCTGAGCGGCACTGAGAGTGCAGAGAACAATAACAAGCCGACGACCCAACAGATTTTTGAGCAGAGAGGGGGGCTTCAAGCTCCCCCTCTGAGCTTCTCAGAAAGCCGGAGACAGGGGGAAAAACCTCGGACGTCGACGCAGGGTAGAACTCACCGAGTGTGTAGGCTAAGAAGTTGAAGATCCCAGCTGCCACCCACACCAAGCTAGGCACATGCGGGTTTCCTGGAGCTGAGACACAAACAACGTTAACGCACAACACAGACACATCAGAGACCTACAATCAGACTGACACTTTTCATATTTGACATAAATTCATCCGGGATACTGTGGGGGTACGTATGATGGGTTTAGCTGTTATCCTAGTACCCCACTGCTGACACAAAAACTTTTTAGAAGTCAAAGTGTCAGGCGTGTATGCAAAACATGTGTGGTAAGATGACACAACAGACAAGCCAGAACACAGAATGTCAACACAGATTGTTGTTCAGCCTTTGTTTCACAGAAACACACCAACCTGGCGACCCTGATAACTTTCTGTGTGTGTGTGTGTGTGTGTGTGTGCGTGTGAAGGATTTAACAAGTTAAATATTATCCTGAGCAATCAAAGTCCATCTTGTCTCCATGAGTGACAGACTTCGCCCTACATCAACAAATAAGGAGCTGACCTAACTGCAACCGCTACTATGTTTAAAGGTCAAAGGCACGCAAACCAGGAGAACAAAACCATGGACCTACAAGAGGCAGTGAAGTCAAAGTCGCAGACGGCCAACATGAGGAAGTTCAACACGAGGAACATAAAACCCGTAAATGTGATGAGGTTCGGAGCCAACCATGTTGGTAAAAACTGTTGGAAGAGAGACACAGAGAAAGAGAGAGATACAGCTGATGGACTTTTTATTTACATTACAGCACAAAGAAAAAGAACATGTAAAATCAACATATTTCTGTGCTTATACGAAGCTGATGCTGTTCAAAATGTTTCATTGTAATAATCCCACATTAATTCAGAGGGATTCACCTAAATCCCATATTTATTCTGTTATTTTCTCAACAAAATTCTTTATCTACTTAAATATGTTGCCTCAAATAACTTGTTCATCTCAAAGCAAATATACACAAATAGGAATGTATGATAGGAACCATTTTGATCAAATATGGGTCAGGATAAGTATGTTTTTAAACTAATCGTCATATTTTTTTTCCCTGTATTGTCAAAAATGTTTTACCAAACTGTTTACGGGCAGAGAAGAATTCCTCCATTTTGTTCATGCAAGTTGAGGTGTGGAGGGTTTTTGAATTTTTTATGCAAGCATCTAACAAAACTACTTTTATTCCTGCGCTGAACTGCCGGGGTGTTTCCTAAAACACTATGCTCCGGAGAAAGTGGGAGCGATTAGGCCCGATGAAGTGGGTTCATCAAAACTGTCCTCTCAGACCTTTGAAATTAACTCTGTCTTGGTGGTGTCTCGACCGACCAGGGACTTTCCAGCCGTGTACCTCTGAGGTATCAACAGCTGTGGTTTCAGTCATAGAGCGGAAAAAAACAGAATGGAGTGATGACAATCTCTGTATTTACTACAAGCAGCATCTGATTGCCAAACCCTGGACTGTCTGTGCTAAGGACGTGGTGACTGTGGCACACCGACAGCACAGATGCAAAATGTGTTTTTTCTCACTCAGAGAAGAAACCTCTCCCAGGCTAACGCCAGCGCCCGATGTTATAGAGGGACTCTGGCAGACAGGACTGCGAGCTGAGCAGAAAACATGAGATGAACAAGTCTCCCCACGTTTCCCCAAATCTCACAGCTAGAATCGCTCTGTTACCATCAGACATTAATTCAGGTAAATTTACCTGACTCCTTGTTGTAATCAATTCAGCCACCGAACTCATAACAAGCTTGCTTGTGGGGCTTAGTTACGATACAGAAGAAGTAAAGGAGAATAAATAATGTGTGAATTTACAGAGCTTAATGTCGGCGCCAAGACACTAAAGATTTTAACTCATGGCCAGCTGTTGGCTGCTCTACACAGCTCTAATTCTCACATAGCGCAGCGTAACAGAGGGACCAGTTTAGTAAAACTTTCTCTAGACTTCGTGTATTACCTAGCTGTTTGAATTACCCAGCAGAAGTATCCAATTTATTATGTACATGTATATTTTAAAAAAAAGGAATAAACTTTTTCTATATATTTTGGGTTTTTCGAATTATTATTCTAATAACTTCCTACAGTTTTTAGCTCTTTATTTTATTTTGTGCAGTTAAATGTTTACTGTCAGAGCTTAATTTTATTGTTATTTACAATTTAATGGGACTAAAACCCATCTTAAATGTACCATCTGTTCCGGTCTCTGCTCTTTAGGTCCCGCACTGCTTGCTCCACCTCTGTAACACAAGCTTTAAGACCTGTAGCCTTCCCCCCCTACGGTGTTCTGACAGGACAGTGATCCCTTCCCCCTTGATAACCTTCAGGTCTTGTTTTGACATCACTGTGTCAGATTTGTTGCTTTACTATTATTATTTTCACAAAGATTTGTGGATCCAAGTGGTAGAGAACGCATTTGGAATAAAGGCTCACACATGTAAAAGGACTCCTGTATTTTAGATAGCAAATTACAACTTGGTAGTTTGGAATCAGACATATGCCAGGATTTTTAAAACATTTTTAGGGGTCCATGGAAGTCTAGCCCTGTAACACTGGAGCTGATGACTGGAAACTTCATTAATGATGGAGCGCTCAGACAGACAGAGACGGCGCTGAACAGGTTTCTCTCTCTCACCTTGACTAAAAAGTTCCAGAAAGGATGCATAACGTAGACAGACAGGGGATTCGTGTCCACGGCGCTGTACTGCAGAAACACAAAAAAAAAAAACAACATGTGACTTTTACACATAACACATATTTCACCCATGTTTATTTCATTTGATTTAACACGTGCTGTGTTTACAGGATCATCAAGGGAGCCTTAAGATCAAAACAAACCCGACTCCAGTGTAACGTTATCTCGGTATGACAAACATGTGTAAGAGAACCCATTTAGCAGGAGAGCACGGCTGCTATCAAAAGTACACGCTGTCCACTGCTGGTCGTTTCAGTATTTTGGCAGGCCAGCTCCTACCCTGTCGATTTTTAACCTTTATCTGCCTCCTTTAAAGGAGTAGTAGGATTTTCCTTTTCACTTTCACTGCTGTGTTTACTGTGAGATGAGTAGCAGGTATTTTTACTACAGCAGCCCACCTAGGAAACAGTTTAATGTTGGAACACAGCTCTCTCTCATACCAGGACACCAGCATGGACTGGACTGCGCAGAAATGAGCTCATAGGGCCTCTTTAAGCTGCAAGTTAGATAAAAAGCGCTTATAAAGACCTCTATATTAAATATTATTTTTATTAGATTAAATATCATATTAAATATAATAATTTGAGATGTCAAGAGTGCCTACATTTTTACCAAAGTGTACGCAGGAATATCACAATTATGATTGAACGTTTAACATAACATTATTTCTGAAATATTTTGTTTGAAGAGCTTCAGTCAGGCTTCAGAGCTCATCAATAGCACTGAAACAGCTCTATTGAAGGTCACTAATGATATTCTCGTTGCCTCAGTTAATAGACTTCTGTCTGTACTTGCCCTGTTAGATCTCCGTGCTGCTTTTGATACAGTTGATCACAATATTCTCCTAGAAAGACCTCTAGGATTTTATTTTAAACTGTACTAGTGGTGAGGAACTGGAGATCGTCTAATTTGCATATTTGTTCACACATTTGTGACCCAGGCTGTAGGAATAAGAAGCTTTTGACAAGATAAATAAGTGATCAAAACAGAAATTAAATGTGTTTGAAACTACAAATGATCTTTATGGAATGTTTTATGAATTTCAACACAATACCTGAATCCACACTACATAAAACAAACTGTACCAAAAAGACAGCTATCAGAGGCACACAAAGTGAACGAGGTGAATAAGTGATTGAAACTGTGTGTAATCTGATTCAGGGACTTACTTTAGTGCAACAATTTAAAATTCTCCTCACGTATAAAGCCCTTAATAATCAAGCTCCATCATATAACAGAGCTCTGATTACCCCATATGTTCCTAACAGAGCACTTCGCTCTCAGACTGCAGGTCTGCTGGTGGTTCCTAGTCTCTAAAAGTAGAATGGGAGGCAGATCCTTTAGTTATCAGGCTCCTCTCCTGTGGAATCAACTCCCAGTTTTGGTCAGTGAGACAGACACCCTGTCTACTTTTAAGACTAGGCTTAAAACCTTCCTTTTTAACAAAGCTTATAGTTAGTTTATAGTTCAGGGTCCTCACTAAGATTTTTTTTTTCAGCATAATGGTGGACGGCTGGAGGGGTGTTGTTCCGTTCCCTGCATGCATTCCCAAAGCGGAGCGTTGCGCAATGCAGCTCAAAGGGGGCTGTTTGTCAAGCTAATAACTGCTAGCGTTAGCTAATGTGGTTTGGCCGGTTCATAGCTGTGCTGATGCACGTTCAGAAGCTTTACTAACTTTTCTATGTCGTTCTTTAATATCCGTGTCGCTCTGTTCTGTGTCATACTGACCATAGACATGTACACGGCTCATTGGCCGTGTACATGTCTATGGAGAGAACACAGCTAAGGAGACTTAGCTGTGTTCTCTCCTAGATAAAGCCCCTAGGAAGCTACTGCTGCCATCAGCATTTTAATTTTCTCCCGCATAGAAATACTCCTGGGTCAGTGCTTCAGTGTTTTTGTTTGCATGCTCTGTCTCCTCAAACCCCCCAGTCAGATGGTCGTTCACGCTGAACCTGATTCTGCAGGAGTTTTCCTCTCCACTGTCGCCACATGCTCATCCAGGAGGAGCGAATGCTGCAAGCCGATGGCTTGATGCAATCTGCTGGGTGTCCTTAAATAGAAAACCTTTTAACCAATCTCTCTGTATGATTCGATACAATCGACTTTGTAAAGTGCCTTGAGATGGCGTGTGTTGCGAATTGAATTATACGCAAATACAGATCACACATTGCACTTTTATCTTGCTAAAAGAGGAAGAAAACTTTTCACACCATTCAAGGGCTCGCAGCAGTCAGAGTTACTCGCCCTCGTCTGTATGCTTTGGTAAAATATTGGTAAAATGACTCATGTTAAACAGACGGTGAGTCTGAAAGAGCTAAAACATAAAGGATATTACAAGTAGAGGCTGCAATGTGGCGGCAGAAGAAACCCAACTCAGAATATCGTGCACAGCAGGTATGGGAATGTCCGTTGTAGCAAAGCTTTTAAAAGATGTGGTTTCCAAACTGTTAAAATTTTCCATCGCATCATTCCTCCTGTTTGACTCTTTATAAAAAAGGTGCCAGGAAAACCGGAGTGACCCCCACCTGTTACTGAACACTGGTTAAAAGGAGGCTATGACACTAAGAGTGGATACAAAGTCTGCTGTTTGTAAACGTTGCGGTTCAAAAATTAAGGATAGTCAAGGTGCGGTGACTAAAGGAGCACCACGCATCGCTCCAGTTCAAGTAATGCTGTTTTAAAAATACAGTTACCTAGCTACAAGGACCATGTTTGTTAATCAACTGAACAAAGACTGGCTACCTGAGCAAACAGCCTGGCTATTTAACCAGCTAATACCAGGCTGCTACACTTGTATCACCCTATAACAGCGATTTCAAGTTTCAGTAACTTAAACTTTATGGCCTTTTGAGACAAATATTGAAATTTAACATCTATATCAATTAAGATAAGCAACTAAGATAAGGTAACATAACATCTTTCTAAATTATATTTGACTTTAGTTAAATATAACTTAGTCAATTCAAGTTGATGATTTTCAACTTAATAATAATAATAATAATATTTATATTTTTTATACCTTCAACTTTTAAAAAAATGTATATCTAGATTACCTTAATTCAACCATTTCTTGTGGTCTACATTAAGATTCACTACACATTCACACTAGGCTTTAGTTAATTATTCTAATCTCCGTTTTCAAGTCAAGCCTCATTAAACACACCTTTTTTTAATCAGCTCTAAGTAGATAACATTACAAGGAGAGTTTTATTGTAATTGCCTCAATATGGATATGACAATTACATATAAATCTTTTTAAGGCCCCACAGAAACTCCACAGAAAAAAGAGCAATACAAGGAAAAGGCGTAAGATTTTGCACCATTAGTATGTCTACTAAAATTGATTAGCAGATTTTTCAAAATTTTTGTTGAAGTCTACAAAATATTGAACCTTAGTAATACAGAAATCGCTAAAATAACAGTAACTTAAGGAGTATGTTGTAGGTTTTTTTTTAAGAAGATGTAGGGATATGTCGCTTTTCTGTTTTAAATAGAGGTTATCGGATAATAGTACAAGTTTTTTTTGTTCTAAATTTCTGCATTAACACTGTGCAACTGTGTTGAGTTTGGACAAGTTGTATCACACCAATCCAAGTTTGGAACGCAATGCGATTACCAGAGGAAGGCAATTTACAGGCAATTACTGTAAAAAAAAAAAAAAAAAAAAAAACACCTCTTAGGACAAACAAAATAGCCTGGGAATACAAAACACACAACTAAGAAGCTGAAAGTGTGGGCTGTACTCTATTTGATTGAGAATTCTGCTCATATGTCACAATAAATCATATTCTTTTTCTGCATCGTTTTGAGATAAAACTGGATAATCAAGGAACTCGGAACAGCACTCCTTTCCAGTCCAGACCATCACACACACAACTTTGCAGGAACAGAAATATTAAATCAAATCAATATTGGGCTCTGGTTGCGCCATTTTTCCAACATTGTTAAGGCTTAAAGTCATATGCATTTGTATAAAATATGCCTGACAGCCCCTGGCTTTATGCTGGTGTTCAATTCTCATCCCTGCCTCTGGTTCCCTGGCGCCTTATTACAGCTCTACTACAACAGACACCAAATGGGCCTTCCATATGAAATCAGTCCTAATAAATCGGCCACTGGCAGAGAAAGGATGGCTAGCCATTAGCCTCTGCACCAGTGTAAGGCAGGAGACTGATCAATGCCACCTTACTTCCGGTCAACATGAAAAAAAGTGATGTTTGAAGACCCCGCTAACCCGATGTAAGGTGTCTCTATACAGTTAAGGAAGAGGAACAGGTTGAGCTTTGAAACGAGCCCTAAGGCAGTGACAATAAAGGGGGGAAACCAGAAATAATATTCCTAGCAGTTGGAATTTTCTCCCAGTATGAATTGAAACAAATAAAAGTTGGGTTCGACAACCGAACAGCGAACATTTTTTTTATTTAATATGACATGAATAAAAAGTGCGTACACCCTGCTTACAGTTGATTAACGGCTGATTTGCCGGGGAGATAGGACTGTCTCACATCCGGTATGGTTTTGGGTAAATGTCTCGTTTCCCCAGCATCAGAGGACAGTACCGCGACAGCTATCATCCCGACACCTTACGTCGGCTCCAATGATAAGTCCATCAGTCTTACCTTATATCTGTCGAAACCCGCCAACTGCTCCTTGGTGACATATTCGTAAAGAGCCATGGTGGTAAAGTCTGGCTCGATCTCTCTACCTCTGGAGGTGCAAATCCCTAACGCTAGCTGCCGACTGGAAGTACCATCTAGCTTTAGCCGCCGTCGTTCACGCCGGGTGAGGTGATGTCGAACCACCGGAGCCACTCCTACACCGAGGGGCACTCCCAGCTCATGGAGCTCAATACCGCCCCCTTCAGGCTTGGATGACTCTTATATTAACGCGGCTAGAAAAGCGAATCAAATGTGCTACTTGAATAATAAATACGAGGTACATCTAGTGTGCGGTGTTAAAATACCAATTTTCACGACAAAGACTTTAAAGGTTCCGACACAAGAGTTTCAAATGTGTTCGCGACGAAAGTGCGATCTATCAAATGTATTTCTATGGCACCAGTGAAATAAATGTGACGTGGCTTTAGGCTGCAGCGCAGCCGGAAGAGAGGCAGATTTATTTGCATATATGCCGAGAGGAGCTGGAGTGTCAGTTCAGCGTGATTGAAAAAAAAGGAAAGAAAACGCATTCAAGGAAGAAGGTAGAGACCACTGTCCATCCACTGAATTTCATTTTGATTATGTGTGTTTATTGCTACTCGTTTGAACTAATGCGTCGTCTCTGAAGTAGCATTGATTGCGCTTAGTTAGCCTACAAGCTAAGCTAACCCTACCCGGATTCACCAGCTACTGGCGATATTTGCACCCTTTTAAACGATTCCCCAAACTAATTTGAATTCCTCTAGTTGCTCTAGTTAAAAAATACTGAAAAATATAGGTTTCATGTTTAGTTGCAAACGAGTCCATGTATATTTTTGGCTGCAGCGACAACGTCTCATAAACCCAAGACGTTCTGTGGCACAAAATGTTAAGCTTTTAACAAAACGGCCATGGTTTTTGTTCGATTGAATAAAACCCAAATTATCTTAGAAGGCATGTATGTTTTATTTAAAATTTTTGTTTCACTATTGTTTCTCAAAGCTGCTAACCAGATTTTTCTATAAAAACTCAATATTCATAAATGGTGTTGTCATCCGTAGGTTTTCATAAACTTGTTTTTCTGTAAATCCTTACTTTATCAAGGTTAAATCTACCCCAACTTCCACACGCTAGGATGACATCACGCAATGCAACTGATCAAGTTATTAATTTTTTTGGACACCTCTGTTTCCTCTCTTAGCCCGAGGGTTTTCCCCTATTTAAAATTTACACCTGAATGACCTGATTGACCATCAACGATCTGTAACATTTAAAGCCATATCGTCTGGTTAATGCATTCCATTAAGCTTGAAGTTGGACACTAGCCCCACGACATTCACTAAAATGCTTACCAAGCCCACATGAGCCCTGTCCTACAAGTTAGTCCCACCATGCATCTGTGGTGTCGCCATTGTTTCATTGGAAACCAGAGGGAAGAAGCAAGAAAACTCCCATCACCAAGTAATCAGAAATATTGCTCAGGCGGGTACATTAAATGTGTTTAGACCGCCGCTGTGCCGGTAAATCATGGCTGTCATAATATGGCAATTATTCATTTTAATTGTAGTGTTAGATATGATCAGAAACCAATCAGATGAAGCAAAAGAAACGTGTACCAGTCCATTAGTGCTTTGGGCGGTGGTTGTCGTCAGTTTGCTTCATTCAGGGCAGCATCCATCATGGACTGGGGGACATCAGAATCTGACTTTTGTAAGGTTGAACCCTCTTTGCAACTAAAATGGTGAATTCATCTCAAAATCTGTCAAAAGCTGCTCTGTCATAATGTCAGAATATCAGCTCACAGTTTGCTTCTTTTTTTTTTACACCTCAGAGCAGTTTACATTTCTCTTCTTTGTGAAATCTGGCAGTTGAAATCCATATTTTGCTGTCCCTTTGCTTGTTATTGTCTCTGTTGTGTTGATTGGGGGGGGGGGGAGCTTGGTCATTTACCCTTTTTATTTGGAAAATATCTCAGAAACCTTTAAATTACCTCCTTAAATTAAAAAGTGAAGTCATGCAGCTGCCAAACCTCTGCAAGATTTTTTTCTTCTCCATCGACTGAGTTAAAAATGCTGTTTCTGTCTTTTTTGTCCAGGATGGTGACTGATGTCCAGCTGGCCATCTTTGCCAACATGCTTGGCGTGTCGTTATTCCTGCTGGTTGTGCTCTACCACTATGTTGCTGTAAATAACCCCAAGAAGCAGGAGTAGCTTTCACTACAATGACTGGACACGTGAGTGTATTCCTACTGGTTTGAACCACAATTTGTTTCTCTGTATTTGGGTTTTGGCTGTGAGACACTCGTTAAGCGTGTCGTCACCTCCTGATTGAAGTGCAGCTTTTTTGTTTTTTTTTAATTCCATGAAATCTGGGACTAAGTCTTGATAAAAGCCTAATTTTTTTCCCCCCCTCTCACCCTCAGGTGATCTGAGAATTGGAGTCCTAATCTTCCTACCGAGTCCACCTTTACAAGATGAAGTTCTGTTGCCCCCTACTTTTTTATTTCTAATAAAAAAATGTCAGAATTCAATTTGTTATAGCCTCAGACCTTTTTCCACACCTGCTTTCCTTCTTCATATTTTAGTTATTTTAAAAGATGCATTTAAAGCAAAAACCCTCACATGAATCTGTTGTACAGGGCCACCAGAGGTGAAATCAACAGAAATATTTAAAACCTTGAACATTAGTTTTTAACTGATTTATGCAACTAGAAATGGAAAATACAATCTTTTAAAAGCAGAATCAGCCGTAGCTGATAGTCCATCTGTTAGGTCTTAGGGATCGGAGTCTGAATTTATGAAGTCTGATTCATCAACCTGTGCCCTGGCAGCAACTTGTGATTACATTTTTAGACATGTTTGAAGACACTACTCTTGATGACGGACATGATACCTGCTTCTGGTGCCTGTTGTAATTTCAAGCATCAAATGTCTTTTGTGTACCAAGTACGATAGAAGGATCCGAATATCCATGCTGCTGTCGGTTTCTTGAAATAAGGAAGCTTCTTCTGGATTTCTACGTGTACAGGCGCTTCAACAAATTAGAAAAGTTCATATATTTCAGAGATTAAATCAAAGTGAAATTAGCTTAGATTCATTACGGTGAAAGTCTTGCTTCTGCACCTTTTTTCTACCACAATTGTTTCTTCCACTCACATCTTCCATCAACATGCATGCAGCACATTAGCCAGATTCTGTAAAAAAATATTTGATTTTTTTTTGTGGCACATGTGCAAGTCAAATAAAATTAGTTTTATTTAGCTAATTCCATTCAAAAAGTGAAACTTGTATATTATGTTCATTCATTCCATACACACATTTCAAGGTTTTTTTCTTTTGATTTTGATAACTGACAACGAAAACCCCAAATTCAGTACCTCAAAAAATTAGAATATATTGTGAAAAGGTCTAATATTGTAGACACCTGGTGCCACTCAACTAACTCAAAACACCTACTGTTGTTCTTAATTGCCCAGCAAACTCACCTGACCTTAACCCAATAGAAAATTTACGGGGTTTTGTGCAGAGGAAGATGCAATACACCAGACCAGACCTAACGATGCAGAGTTGACGGCCACTAACCTGAGCTGTTATACCACCTGAGCAGCGTCACACTGATGGACTCCATGCCACGCTGCAGTAATCCAGGGAAAAGGAGCCCCGACTAAGTATCGAATGTGTGTACATGCTCATACTTTTCATGTTCATCCTTTTTCAGTTGGTCAGCATTTCTGGAAATCCTTTTCTGTATTGGTCTTAATTTTCTGAGATACAATATACAAGTTTCACTTTTTGAATGGAATTACTGAAAAAAAAAAAAAAAACATTTTCATATTCTAATTATGATCAGCACATGTAACGTCAACTGTACAGTTTTGATTGCGTACACAAAAACATGGGCACATCAGGGTTTTTTTAATCACTAAAATTAAGCACTTGAAATATATCCCAGTATGTATTGAATCTTTGTTTCACCAACTGATCTGATTTACTGAGATATAATTGCAGTGATATTCTAATTATTTGAGGTGCTCTAGCACATATTTTACGGTGCCAGTTTCTCAAACACTAGAATATCTACAGTAATGAGAACTAAAGTTGTACTTTTCTAAAGCCAATCACTTGACCAAATGTTTCTTCAAGAACCATCGTCACAAAACACTACACAGCCCAAAGGAGGGAAATATCCTTTTATAAACAATAAAAAGCACGAAATACTTAATACAGTCCATTTTATAACTCTGGTTTAAACAATGACATTAAAAAAGTGCAGCTGCACTCAGGTTTGAAGAAGAAGGGAAAAAAAATCAATGGAAATAAAAGTTAAATAGGTGAATCAAAATATGTAGCTGTACATGATGGCATTGGTCAGTCAATGCATTTTTTACTTTGCTGAAACGATAATCGGGACCAAAATAACCAGGCGTAAATAAAACACAGTGATCGGAGCTGAAACGTTAAAGGGATATTTCAAGTTTATTCTTTAGCGGCTTTATAATCCGAAGGGGCAACATTTATGCTAAACTACTGCAGCTGCTGTTAAGGTGTCGTGAGGAAAGGCACTTGATCCTCAGTTGCTCAGTGATTGGAATGCACTCTTCGTTAATGCTGAAAAGGTTACTAGAACAGTTGTATTGCACATTAAACACACTCTCTGATTTCAAATATTGAGAAATATTTTGAAATGGGAATGTAGGCTCACAGTTGGCAAGAAATACTGTACTTTAATTGTAAGCTGCTGGACCTTGGTGCAGTTTCTAGGCTTCTCCACACAGGGTCGCTGTCTCACACAGGTTCATAACCTCTGGCACCGGCATAACTGGCCCCTCCTCAGCCTTTAAAGAAAACAACGCCTTGTCAAGCTTTAGTCAGTTGAAAAAAAATCATGTTTTTTTTTTCTACCTGAACCTTAGCATGTGGTTTCTCACCAGTCCTGCAGGTCCATCCATCTCTGCTGAGGTCTCTGCGTTGGCATCAGCCTCGTTCTTCGGACTCTTGTCTGTGTTGTTCACCAGCAGCGGCCTATAGCTGAGCAAACTGTAACTCGATCTTCAACCTTCTGGTGTTTGAATAAACCGTGTACAGGCAGGAAAATAGGGTTCGTTACAACGTTCATTTTGAAAGACTGAAAAGATTAAAAAGATTGTTGAGACGCACATTGTATTCGGTTAAACTCGATGATACGTTACTCCACTTGAACCGTGAAGAAACCATTTTCAATATAATTCAGAGATCGTCAAAGTGCAACATGAATATGTGATAGGTTTGACTAAATGGTTAAAAACATCCCAGTCATTGGTTCAAAATAGTGTTCGTGCCCCTTAAACCTTTTAGGCGTGGAAATGAAGATGTTTTACTTTTCTTAACGAAATATAGCAATGGTGTCGTTACATTATCGTTCAGTTAGTGTGAAAAGACTGAAAATGTAACACTTGTTGGTGCGATCATAAAGGATTGCTATGTCGCTTAAAACTCGATTGATCACTCAATATAACACGTTATGAGAAAGAAAACGGCTCTGTGGTCATTTTCACATGTGTCACGAAAATATTAGCTTTATGTTATTAGATTGTCGCATGTCTGTCTGCTGAAACCAATAATCCACCTTCCTGAGTTCATCACAGCTGTCTACTGCTTCTCTTTTTTCTTTTTCTTTTTTTGACCCGCATGAATAGATCATATAAAGCGGATTTCACGTGTGATCAAATGAACACTGAATAAAGAACCATATAGAGATATTAACCATATTAAGAAAACGAGATATGTCGCTTTTAAAAATAGAACAATGTATTAGGAGTTTAAAAAAATCAATTTAATTTTATTAGTGTGATGTTTAAAAATATTTAGACTTCACAAAGATGGAGGTTAAAAGTTTTATTGATTTCAAACACTCTCCCGACGCAGGGGATACAAATTCTGCCGTGGATAAGTCGTTTGGCACAACGACATCTGTCGCCTGTGCTATCCTAGCGCAGCAGGTCTTGGTGATATCACAGTAAAATAGGCAAAAGTCTGGGCTATTTCTGCCCTGCGATGAACTGGCGACGTGTCCAAGGTGTACCCCGCCTCTCGCCCATTGACAGCTGGAGATCGGCACAAGCACCTCGCGATCCCAGCAGAGATCTTTATTGCCATTAAGATCTTTGCCAACTAGCACCAGAAAATGCTATTATTGGGCTTTCTTCGTCTGGAAACAGATGCATACTACCCTTTAGGGGCGCAGCCATGATGAACTGGTTGAACTCGCTCAGCTGACAATACAGCGATCTGATTGGCTGAGCAGCAAAAATCGAATCACGAGAACCTCTTGGACCGGAGCGCAACAGTTTAGATTTTTTAATCGCCTATAACTTATTAATGTGCAAGTGAAAACGTGGGAACATCGGTGTTTTGAGATCACTGCTATGTGTAGCAACTTATCCCGCTGGAAGAAAGTTGCACCCTGGCAGTTCATACGAAAAGTCACCGTACAGATTCTGGCCCACGGCCTATTTCACCTTTCGTCACATTACAACACATTTCAGAGTTTTTTTGTAGGGATCATACTTGACAGAACACAAGCTAGAACAAATTGGTGAAAGAAATTAAAAAATTACAGTTTTCCATCCTTTTTACAAATAAACATATGAAAGGAGGTATGCATTTATTTTCAGATTCTGTTGAGCCAATACTTTGTAAAACCACCTTTAGCAGCAATTACAGCTTTGTGTGAACGTGGCTCCACCAGTTTGCACATCCATATACGGCAATTGGCTATTCTTCGTCGCAAAATAGCTCAAACTCAGTCAGACTGGCTGAAGAGCAGACTCTATTAACCCGTTAGGTGACCGCTGGAGCATCCGATCGTCCCGAGTTTTATTAACTAATGCCTTTCATGCTTATTACATTCTTTTCCCCATTGTATTATAAAACATATAGAAGCTTTTGATGTGACAAAATGTCTATAAGTTTGAGATGTGAATGATTTCACAAGACACTTCATTCTCATTTTTTGAAATTCAAATTTAGAGAAATTGATCTTTTGCCAAATGCAGACGCTTTGGGTAATTTATGAATGCACAGCAAAAATGAGTGCGAAAAGCGTGTGCACATGCCTGATATGGTCAGATGTCTGTGGAGGCCCGGTCTGAGCAGCTTCAAGACCTTCATGGTGGAGGCCACCTCCTTGTCTCCGGACAAGGGGCTAGAAGCTTTAAGGTGAGGCAGAGGAGCGTCAGATGATCCCGCTCTGCGAATGGGGATGCGGCTGGAGTGACGCTGCAGCTCGCACCTAGGCAGGCGGGAAGGAAATGATTAAATCTGGCACAACGATTTGTTTCTCTTCTCCAAATGCCGATATCCCTCCACGTCTGACCTCTTTTATTTTGGCTGAAAACCCCGAATTGCAAAAAGCTGGACTTACTTGCTGAATTTCATAGATGACAGGATATGTTCGGGCCCCTTGTCTTTAGACGTCTGTGACAGATCGACACATTAGGATGTCATAAATCAACTCCGTAACGCAATGTGGACATGTAGTAAGTATAGAGCAAGTACACAGAGTGAGGAGAACTTCTCCTCACGATGAGAGTCTAGATGAGCTAACCTCTCCACGGCTCTCTGCCGGGCGGTGACTGACTGCGAGACCTCGACAGCCTCGGCCTACACGGCCAGCACGCGTTCTGGACCAGACAGCCGTACTGGCTCCATCAACCTTAAAATCAGGGCAGCTGATGCCTGTCAACAACAGGAACGGACATAAATATAGAAGAATCTTGTGCACACTAAAGTTCTGGCACAGTTCAATCTCCTTATTTGCATTTCTTTCTGACTTTAAGGCAATTTTTAAAACGGAAGCTATGACATTTAAACTTGACACAATCAAGAGAGATCAGAGGACTCACACACACGCTATTAGCTTTGCAGGGAGACATTTTTTTTTTTTATTCCAGAAGTTAAACAGTAAGGCGGTAAAGGACAGCAGCACATTCAGCAAAGATGATATTAACCAACTATTACAAGGACAAACGCGTATCTGTAGTCTGGTGTGGGGAGGCCAGCACCACATTTAGGAAAATGGCACAATTCTCACAGAGAGCATAACGGACAAACGTCTAATTAACTATGCATACAGCGTTTCCACCTAAAAGCTGCTGTTCTCATGTTAAAACCAAGGTGGATGCACTTTAATGTCAAAACAGGCTGGACACAGACATCAAAATTCACAGTGAGTAGAATAAAACAGCTAAATACGCTAATCCCATCCTGCACGGTTCTCATCAAAACTGAGCACCAAACACAGTAAAAAAAAAAATAATAATAAATAATGGCTACATGAAAATAATCAGCATACAGATATTATAGGGGCATTAGATGAGGCTTAATTTGTCCCATCAACGCCGTAAGTTGCTCATTTGTTCTTAAAAAGCTGAAACTTTGCTTTAAGCCGTTTATAGATAAGGACAAAGTTGTTTTGAACAATAGAATGTTTAAAATATATATATATATATATATATATATATATATATTCTTGGGTAATAAAGATGCGTTAAAACACAAAACAAATTCATCTTCTATTGCAGTAGCATACTACAGTAAAAATGTTGAAAAAAAAACAAAAAAACTTTAACTTTAGTAAATGTACTCTGTGAGGAAAAGCATCCTATGATCCCATAGTCGCTTTTCACAAAATCTCCAGCGGCAAAAATACTTCATCCCCCCAAAAATCTAATTAATTAATTCATTTGTAACTGAAATATTTTAAATTAAATGTCAATTTTAAGTTGATCTGTTTTGTGTAACTGTCTAATAGGACTCCACAACTTCCTGTGTCTCTGGGGTATACATAGGATGTGACAGAGTTGTTCAGTTTTCTAAATCCAGCTGAGACTTTAACTGGAAAGACGTGTTTGTCAGATGAGACAACATTGAGCTTTCTGGCAACAAGAATTTCCAGTGGGTCTGATGTCAAACAAGGATGAACATGTAGAAAAGCCCTTTATTTCCACTGCTAAGTACGGTGGAGAGTCTGTGATCTTGTGGGCTGGTTTCTCATCCAAAGCCCCTGAACACTGTGAGAGCGCATGTCATCACAACTGTTTTATATCAAAAATAATCTGGCAGACTCTGAAAACTGGTTAGAACTGAGTCTTTTAGCAAGATAATGATCCAAAACACCATCAAATGAATCGTCAGAAATGATTCACCAAACTGTACATGAACCATCCTTTATGATCGCAAGTTCTGTCCTTTTTGCTAAAGGGGGTTGTACAGATTATTGAAGACAGCTGTACTAATAATTGTGCCGCTGAAGATTCTGTAATAAATAAATAAAAAGTTATTTCTTAACATGGGATTGAATTTCCTGCACCAAATAAACCCACGCTAAAAGGTCAGCTTTTCCCAAAAATTCAGTTTAAGGTTGTGCTGGTGCCTTTTTTTTTAAACACATCTTTTCATTTCATGGAGTTTTATACCATGAAAATGCTGAAAAGATGTGAAATATGGACAAAATGTTTAAACCAACAGTTTACAACAAAGCCAGGCACGCTATAATTACGATGTGTCACAGCACTGGGTCAGATGGCAGCTACAGCAACGCAAGGTCAGTAACTATTTTCACCCAGATCAATCCAACAACGTTCCTGCTACTGAACTCTTCTAATATCACAGATACTCCACCTTTGCATCATCAGTGCAACTAAAACAAACACCACCTTTAGGTACCAGGAAGACAACACATAAAACCAATGAACAGACAATCACTGTTTTTATTCCACAACTGAATAAAGAGTCAATATTTTTTTTCTTTAAAAAGGTATATAGCCACGTTATATGCTTATAAAAAAAAGACCAGAAAATGTTTGATCATCATAAAATAAGGTTATAAACATCAAGCGTCCATCCTGATAGTGTTTTGATAGTCCTTTCAGAGCCTAAATATAACCCTGCAATGGGCGCAATGAGCAGATATAAACAGATGTAGCTCCATCTACCGGCAGTATCGCAGGACTACCAGAAAGCCATTTCTGATAGACTAATAAATCACAATTAATAATAATGCCAAACCGAGCCTGACCCTCTGCAATGCCTCGCGGTGAAGCGGCAGCTCAGCGTAACCGAAGACCAATGGTTAACTAAATACATCGATCTAACAGCAACTCTTAGAGCCTCATATCAGAACATCGCGGAGAAATGAATGTCCCGTTCATAAATGCAAACAGGGACATAGCTCTAGGGTAAGAACCAGTCAATCAATCAATCAATCAATCAATCAATCTATTTATGATGTTTGTACTTCAGACTGCAGAGGCTAAGAAGAGCATTGGTATTACTATTATCGCAGTGTAAAGAAGGACGTTTACTCACTTCAATCAACTCTGCAGTCACATTCCGGTAGTTTGCTTTAGCTTTCGCAAACATCAACGTTCATACTGTATTCCCAGCGCTATTCCTGTCTTTTCCGTCTTGGAATCATATTTATATATGTTTTTGCGTTTTTTCCCCCACTGGATCTTGGACCATTCTTCATGGTTTTTACATTTCGCTGGGAGATGCTAATGGCCGTTAGCTGCTTCCTGGTTTAGTAATAGTAATATCATCTTTATTGTCATTGAAACATACATTGAAACATACATTACAACGAAATTTGTTCTCTGCTTTTAACCCATACCCTTGGGGTGTAGTTGGCTGCCATGTGCGGCGCCCGGGGAGCAATCTGGGGTTAAGGGTCTTGCTCAGGGACCCAGAGTGTCGAACCGGGTACTTGCATCCTTCTCTGAGTGCAAGCGCGCTGCTCTAACCACTAGGCCAACACTCCCCATACACCAGACGACTACTCAACCCATCAAGCCACAGTCGCCCCTCCTGTGGACACACAGTGTCATACTTCCATTGTTATAAATAAATAAACACGAACGGCTTCATTTACTAACAGATCAAAGAGCAAAAACGAAGCATAAAACGTCAAAATGATAACTAATACGCCAGCAGGACGTGATAATGTTACATAAAAACTTTGTATGCAACCAGAGTGAGCTTGTGACGTGTGTGTATATATATATATATATATATATATATATATATATATATATATATATATATATATATATATATATATATATAAATAAAAGAGTCAAATAACGTGGCTATGCACCTTTAAAAATGTATTTATTTACTCATGGTTGTCCTAGATGTTAAAAATATAGAAACTTTAACCATTGGCAGCCTACTGTGTACCTGCCAAAAGCTTTTTAGTTTACACCAAAAAACTTCAATAAATAAGCGCATATATTTTATTTACAATAAAATAAATACTGACATCATATAATAACAATAATAATATGTCAAACCTGACTTTTTTAAGTTACCGATTGTTGGCAACCCCTGTTTACTTTCAAGAAACTTTCTGATTGCACCACTAGTAAGGGTTGAAGCCAGTGACTTTCTAGATGATATTAGGCTACTCAGAGAACATTATAATGTCATAACCCTTGTGGGTCCAAAACTGGAATGACAAAGATTTAAGATGAATAAAAAACAATCACTGAACTTCATTAAAAAAAAAAAAACATACAAAGCTCATTTCTAAATCAAATTCTTAGTTTTCAGGGTGAAATGTACTGAACAGAACTCTAACTGAACCAAATGTAAATGACTGCAGAACGTGATACAGGTCTATGTAGCCTGCACTTGTTTTACATTTAAATAAGAATAATAGAAACAAAAACCGAAACAGTTCAGCCAAACTGCCAACTCAACTGTGAAAAATAATAACACTGCTACAGTTCTAAGTGCAACATGGGGGCATCTTCAGTTCTCTGGGTGATCACGAGCATTGCTCTTTGAAACACAACAGTTATTCTGAGCAACGACTATAAAGCTGAAAACAGACTGGCTCACGAAAATGTAAGTTACAATGATTTCTTTTAGCTTATTACTTATTCATAAACGCAATATTACCATACTTCAATTCCAACATATACATTTACTGACAAAGGGACAACAGAAAGGATAAGCACCGAGACAAGCACCCATGGGGAACGGTCCAGTTTGGAAATCGTTTGGTACACACGGCAATCAGAGATGATGGGTTTGTCAAGAATCCAATTAGCGGTGAGGTTTGACAGAGTGTGGAGGCTTGAGGCAAAGGGTTGGATTGCACAACTGCTCTACGGGTATAGATTAGGTATGGGCCTGGTTAGCGGCATTATATCATGGTTTTAAAAAGTTGCCTCTTTAAAACAGCATAATTATCCCAGAAATTAGAAAGAACACTATTAGCAAGCTGTGAGCAGCAGGCTTGTTAGGCAGCTGACTGGAAGCTGCACAGGAGCAGATAGCCCAACCAAATAATCCGCTAACATCAGCTTGTTATATTCCCAGGGTTATTCTCTAAAGAGAAAAGGCAAAAAGGGATCAACTTCTCTGCAATAAGCTTGAGGAACTTTATCTCATCAACCACGTCCATCTAAAAAGGCTTTTTGAAATAAGTTTTAGTTTAAATTAATGTTTAATTGCATCTCCCTAACATGATCTTTAAAATATCGTTGGCTTAAGGAACGTGATTGGTAATTCACTGTCATGAGTCTGAGTAGTAGAAAACTTTCACTGTCAAATTAAAATAAACAAATCAAGGAGAGCCTTATTATACAGTTTCTATTTTTACAAATTGCCGTAGCTTTACAGAGTCAACAATCAAGAATTTTAATAACATTCTGGACATTTGAGTGGAAAATGTTAAACTGGAACCCGCCTAGATAGTAGTCAGGTCTAGGTACCACAAATAATGAAATAAAAAAGCTATAATTGGCTTCTGAAAAGGTGTGGTATGGGGTCACTTTACCTCTTTACTGGAATCTGAACCAACTTCATCAGACCACCTCTAATTTTCAAACAAGGAATGAAGAATCTTCATTTCACAAATTTTTTTTTTTTAAATAATCTTTTTAATTTTTTTTTGTTTTTACAAGTAAGGTTTCATAACTGTTTTTATTGTTTTGCCAGGTCTCCCTTGAAAGAGATGGTTAATCTCAATGGTGACTTTCCTATTTAAAGATCTAGTTGGTAATCCTGTTCAGAAACACTTTTTACACCTTCCATCCGAAAAATAGTTAATACGTTATGTATTCAGAAAAATTAGGTTAAAAACAAAAAGGATCTCTGTGGGAGCTACAGGTCTGTAAAAGCTCTGAGAAATCCCTGGTCTTTGCACTGAAGAGCAGATTTTGTTCCTGCTCTCACTCACCTCTGTCCCTCAAGTTAGCGGTTAGCTTAGCAGTTAGCTAACGGTAAGGAAGCTAGTATTTATATGAATGTCTGAAACAGCAAAATTAGTCAGCTGCAAGGAGATGACGCGGTCTGCTCATGCGCTCTTTGTTATCTGAGAACCGAGTCAGGGAAAAAAACGGGCCGAGCCCACCCATCGAACTGGTCTAGATTTAGCGCGGTCCGGTTGTGTCTGACACGGTTCAGATTAGTTTGCGATCCATTTACACTCGATAGTTATCTCAGTTACCGAGCTCGGACCGGTCTCGGCACGGTTAAAAATGGGTAGTGTGAACGGGGTAATAAACTGCCATCAATGTAAAAGAAAGCTCTGGAAATATGATCTAATGTGCAGACCTTCTCATCGTTTTGACCGTCAGGTCATCTGCCTATAACATTCTACAACAATGCCACGGCTTGTTACCTTCGATGCTTGTTATTGATAACCAGATCCTTGTGAGTTAAACCGTTACTGATCAGCATGTGGCCCAAAATGACACCTAAATTAGACCATTCCCCCTGGGTGTTTAACAGAGTTTTTTTTTTTTTTTTTTTGTCAGTGAGTGTCTATGCACTGTTGATATCTCAATCTTTCACAAGGGAATGCAGCTTTAATCACCAAACCATTCCCTTGTGAGCACATACAGTCAACCCAGTTTACTGGGAAATTTGTGATATGCCTAAAAAGCTAGCACCAACAATATTTTTGCACGTAGAAACACACAGAGTTTTTATATGATTTAACAGACTTGTTTTATGATGGATGCTAACTTGGCCCATTCACGCACACAAACACTTCCACAGTCTCACTGGGCGAGTTAGAGTTAGTCCGAGTTAGGCCCCGTTGGAGAGCTGGTGGCAGGTGGAAGGCTCTGGAGGAGTAGCGGGCTCAGTTTGGAGAGCAGTCCAGGCCGGGGCAAAGCCTGGAGGGAGGGGAGCAAGGTGGACAGGCAGGGGGGCTGAAGGGTGTACAGACCTGTTATATTGACGACGGGAGCCGGTAGGGGGCAAGAGCCTGCGGCACACACTGAGGAAGAGGTGGAGGACGAGGATGAGGAAGGGGGTGATGGAGGGGGACGGGAGGGTTTGTGGCTGTTGCCGGGAGATCTGAGAACGGAACGGTTGTGGGGGGGGCGTCTCTTCTCCTGAGGTTTAGCGTCTGAAGAGAGAGAGAGACACACCTGGCTCAGAAACATGCAGGGACTGGGCACACACACATTCGCACTCAGGGGTGAAAGCTATTGAAGTCTTCCCACATTGTTTGTGTTTCGGACTAGATTTCAATTTTTTTTTTTCCAAATTCAGTCTCCGAAAGGTTCTTCTCCCCAATAAGCATGCAGAGATTTTATTCTTTGCAAAAACAACAGAATAAAAAGGTCCCACATATTAGTATTTGTGCACAAATGTGGACAATTATAGCTGCACCCTAATACTAGGTTTAGCCAAGCTTTCCTGTTTGGCTAAAATTTACCTATGGTTGACTAAATTTACCAAAGATGAAAAATAGCTTTTAGCACTATGACCGTCTTTAGATTTGTGAAAACATATACAGTAATAAAGGTGCAGTCTAAAAGGCCAAAATGCAGTTGCTCCAATCCTTAAAGGAAAGAAAAACTATCAGGAAGTCTTCAGAATGCATAGATCCATAGACATAATATAACAGTAGACCCCGCATTCACTGTCGCGGCGCAAGAATTACGGCCGCCATCTTGGGGCGGTCGACCTGCTACCTTAACTTGCTGATTCAAGCTGAACACATTAATGACACCTCAGCACTGTGTGGCGTATTTTTGTTTAAATCGACGGACTATTGACTTCAGGGCTCAAGGGATAACTTTTCACAAGTAGGATTAAAAGATATTGTTTATATTAGAATGTTATTTTTCTAATATTAGATAGAAAGATACAGGTCTACATGTCCAAGTTTTTGTGACTTAGCCTCTCCAAAATTGCATCTACTCCGCGAGGGCATCAGAGCTATAGACATTGGTGAATAATTATATATATATATATATATATATATATATATATATATATATATATATATATATATATATATATATATATATTTATTTATTTATTATTATTTTTTTTGAGTGAGTGAGTGAGTGAGTGAGTGAGTGGCTGTGTTTTGCAGCATACATACATTCTGTCAGAATATTCAATTACTTTTAACCACACTAAGAACATTTAAATGCACTGAACCATTTGTTATAATAGCTATAGCTTTAAAGTTTAAAAAAAAAAAAAGCCACGTGAAAATTAGTTCAATAATCAGCGAGTATAGTTGACTAAAATTGAGTCTGCACCTGGTTAACACATTACACTGAGCGGAGTTGTTGACCGCCCCAAGATGGCGCCCCTCAATCTCGTTAGCACCTATAGGCGAGAGCAGTCGATGCGTGGTCTACTCTTTATATATGTCTATGCATAGATCTATCAAAGCAGTCTACAGTTTAACAACAAATGACGAGAAGCTCTGGATACTCAAAGAAAATCAATTCAATTAGATATTTATAGCATTCGCTGTTACACTTTAGGCTTTGTGGCTTAAAGTGAAAATGTTTTATCTTAAAAGCAAATTGGTTTCCTGTTTTCTTTTCAAGGAATGTAAGTGCTAGGTTCTTGTCTACCAAGAACTAAACCAAGCACTAAAGTGTCCTCACAGTCAAAGGCTGGCAGCATCAAGCTGTGGGGATGTTTTTCAGCTGAAGCAAATGGGAGATTGGCTATGAGAGTAAAACATGAATGCAGAAAAGTACAGCGTAGATTAAAGCAAGAGTGTCTCCAAGGGGCCCACTGTCTCAACTTTTATTAGCTCCAAAACAAATAGCTAAAAGACCTTCTCAACCTGTCAGCTCTGCAGAAGCTTCTAAATGACCAATTTATTCAGTTTTTAGGGATGCACGGTATATTGCCATTGACATGTGTCAGAGTTTCGTTTCTGCTCTCAACCCCCTCTGTCCCTCAAGTCCTACCTTACCTATTGGCTGTTCCTCATGCCAATGATTCTGACGCACTCATGTAACGGCAGTGT
This sequence comes from Fundulus heteroclitus, assembly GCF_011125445.2. NCBI lineage: Eukaryota > Metazoa > Chordata > Actinopteri > Cyprinodontiformes > Fundulidae > Fundulus > Fundulus heteroclitus. Next base: position 20,943,625 of record NC_046375.1, read on the forward strand.
GTGCATATTACTTGTTAGTTTCCGCTTGCTAGCTGTGCATGCCCACTTTTAGTTTTCGTGTATCCTGTTAGCTTAGCGGCTAAGTTAGCGGTTAGCTTCGGTGTTAGCCGTTCATTGTAGCTCCGCTGCTCTCACTGTATACTTTCAAAATGGCTGAGAGTCAGAAAAAACAAACCGTGTTCATGTTTATGAGAAGACGAGGAAGGCCTCAGTAGAGAGAAATAAGACCAGAGAGGATTTGGAAGATTTTTTTCACGCGATCCCCCTGAAGAGCGGAAGAGCAAGGTCAGACGGTCTTGCACATGCATAGTTACTGAAAAAGGGAAACTTCCAGAAAAATAGCTGACCCTAGCATTAAATATGTAGAGAACATTGCAACAAAATCTCTCTCTTTGTATCTTTTACACCAATCAGAATAAAAGGCCGACTGCTTAGCAGCTGGTAAATGCAGTCGTAACTTGAATGTATTACTTGGCATCAATCACAGCTCCCATGTCTGAGTCTCTAATAACTTAGTCATTCCACTCATTTACCTTTTTCGAACCCTTGTAGTTTTGGTTGCTTCATAGCCAACTTTCTCCGGTCATGAAGCCATCTGCTGCTGGACGTTTCAAAACAGTTTTACAACTGACATTTTAAAGCATTTTTTTAATTCTGCTCATAGTCCACTGTAAGGAAATGCTGATTTGTGCTATCAATAAATTATATCTACCAACTAGGTTATTTTGGTTTGATCATGGGTCATCAATTGCAAAAAACTGTTTGGATGCAATAGAGGCTAGAATATCTCAAGTGTCATGAATTCAAACTTCTTGTCTCATAATATATTTAGCTGGTTGGATTGACTGGAACTGCCCTTTGTCCTCACACCTGGTGTGGATCTTTATGACAAAGGTGTTAAAGCTTAATGACTGGTGGGGACATTTTGAAAACGGAAAATAAATTTAAGAGAGGAAATGGGGATAATCTCAGTGAATATCGTCATCGCAATATTTGAAGATGATATTGCTGTCTTGGGTTTTCCTAATATCTTACCCTGGTTTCTTTAGAGGTATGAAATGGTGCTGTGTGGGTAAGAAATCGGGGTACGAACTAGGAGAGGGATGAACTGATTAGGATCCCTTTAATCACATTAGACAACGTGTTATAGAAAAGCATGTAAACTGATTCAGTAAATAGTATTTACTGAATATGTACATGATAGTTTTAGAGAAGCAAAAAAAAAAAAAAACTAAAACAATCTGGAACCAAACAATTCTCCCTCTAAGTGAATAGTTAGATATCCTAACTGACCTGATAGCTGGATATTAAGTCTGAAACATACCAAAAATATGGAATAGCAAATGCAAAGACTTTAAAACATATTTTCATCACCTCCCAAAAATCCTGCGTTAAGAAAATATATGTTTTAAGAATAAAAAAAATAAAAAAAACTCTGAATTTGGTCAACATGATAAAATGCCTTATTGAAGACTAATGGTGGAATAAAAGCATGCGCTGGCAGAAGGAGGGTCACGCTAAGGTATGGCTTGGAGGGAGTTTAAAGTTACCATCCCAGTAAACTTAAAACCACCACACGTCAACCAGTCCCGAGTAAAAAAAAAAGGACGAGCCTCACAGACGGAGACTGTGAGGCAAAATCCCCTCTGGCAACGTGGTTAGATGGAGATCGACTTACCCCGAACAGGTCCAAGTGTCCTGTTGACGCCGCGTCCTCCGATGTGTGTGTTGTTGTGCTGTGCGTGACTTCGGGGCGGGGGGCAGCCAAAGGTAAAGCTTGGAGAGCTGTGCATTTTTGGAGAGGGAGTCTGGCTGCTGCTGCTCTGGCTGTTGCAGCGGACGCGGCCAACCGTGTTTTCTGACGCTGATCCAGACAGAAAGCTGCTGGAGATCAAGGACAAACACAGAAACCGGTGACCCAACCATTATCTGTAAGGAGGACAAATACAGGCACTCTGGTCCAGTTTCACAGAGAACTCACTTGTTGAAGCTTTTTGGTGGCGACACCTTGCTGCCATTGTTATGTACTTTTGGGAGCGCATTGATGTGCATATTCAGACCTTTGGTATTGCGGACGTGCTTGAGGATCCAGGCTCGGAGATTGGTTAGGCAGGTGTGCTCAGAGAGCACGAGACGTGGCCACGGATTACACTCTGCCATATCCAGGGCAGAGACAGCCACAGCACGTCCCACCTGATGCACATGGACAGGAAAAAACACACAACTATGAGCAGGAGCCTGGAGGCATCACCCTATCGAGCTGGAACAGTAGCCCACATTTTCACTTTACAACCACAAATGCAATCTATTTTACCATATTTTTTGGACCATAAACCGCACCGGATTATAAGGCGCACTAAATATTCTTCCCAGGTGTAATATCACTCCGCCCCTCCGTGTACACAGCTCTCTCTTCAGAGGGAGAGCTATCCGTCTGGAGGACAGTGTAGTTGGACTATGCTGCCCTGTTTCTATCATAAGGCAAAAATAAATGTAACTTTTATATTGAATTAACTTACTAGGTTTATTGTTGCTAGGGCGTACTCTGTGCACGGACTACCTAAAGGCTCCCACATACTCGAGCGTACTGTATGCATACTGTGAGCTTGGTGGACTCCTTGCTGAGTCTCCGCAGAAGTTTTACCCTTCATAGTCCAGTGTACTGTTGCCTACATTTCTTGTGGCAAATTCCAACAATTACCACCCTTTCTGCCAGTGGGACGAAGCGGCGGAACGGATGGTAAAATGTGTGATTAGCTAGCTGAGCACCTAGAGCTGTTTCTTTTCCAGCAGGCTCCCACCGCACGCCTGTCAGTGAGAACAAAGAAGGACTATGATGCCGCGCGTCCTGGCGTACGGCCGCGGAGAGAACTACACCCGAGTATGTGGAGGCCTTTACACGAATTTCACTTCTAGTTTCGACATTACAGTCAGGCAGTCTTATAGACAGCTCAGGGGTCCGATCAGGTAGTGACACAGTGTACCGTAATGCTCTGAATATCCATTGAGCAGAGCGGCTTCACAGCTAACCAAAGTCGTACTTACGCATTTTAACAGATTGTTGAGCGCATTGTACCACATAAAATCGTATCAGTTAGCAAGACAAGTATGGTAATCATATGTAAGGCGCACCATCAATTTTTGGGAAAAAGCCTAGGATTTTAAGGGTGCCTTATAGCCCAAAAAATATTTGTATAGGGATTTAGACGTATATTCCAAAACCAAGTAGGGCATAATGGTAAAGTGGAAGGTGAATGATATGAATGATAACTTTGCCATAAGTAACCTGTTTGAATGTAGTACTTTTTTGGTCTCATTTGAGCAGAGCATCTTCTTCTGTGTGTTTGCTGTGTCCCCTACATGGACTGAGCAAGCTGCCAGAGTGACTTTATGGTTTTCTCCTTATCATTCATCCATAAAGGTTAGATGTGTGAGATACACAACAAATCCACATCTTGTCAAAGGATTTTCCCCATCTGAGCCATGAGGCCTTCCTAGGACAGCTGCGTTCACATCCATATTAAATCAGACTTCTACTTACTAATTAGGTGACTTCTAAAGGTAATTGATTTTATTCAGTTTTATTTTTATTCTTATTTTACTCAGTAAAAAAAGGCTGAATATATATGCATGTCTAACTTCTCAGAATTGTATTTGAAATGCATGCTTTTCCTTCCACCTCACAGCTGTGCACTACTCTGTACATAAAACACGTCGCCCTCTGTTTGTAATGTGACAAAATGTGAGGAGTGAATACTTTTGCTAAACACCGTAGTAGCTGTATAAGGAAGGAAACATTCAAAACGTGTTTCCACCTACCTGCTCAAATATCTCTGGAGTGTATTTTGGAGGAAACGATGAGGGCGGAGGCGGGGTTGCCCGTCCGTTGTCGTGGCAGGCGGGTGGGATACTGTTCATGGTTTTTCCTGTGTTATAATTGCACTCCAAAGTATAACTAATGTGCACCAAAAAGAAAAAAAAAATTATAAATACACATCTATTAATCCAATGCCTTGAAGCAAGCAAGAACAAATGCTTTATAATTTAAAGTAAATACTTCAGCCGCTTTTTGGAAGTTCATTTCCACAAGACCCCCATGAGATGGAGTAACTGGGTTAAAACAAGCTGCTGGGTAACTTCTACAGTGAACATAAACCACTGCGCTGATATAACAGATGATGTCTAACCTGTGAAGCAGTCCTATTGCCTTGTGAACGGCCACCCGGCCACTGCCTTCTTTAGACTGACCATCCCTCTTGTCACGCGCATACATGTTTTTTTCTGAGAAGTTACAGCCCAGGAAATCAAAGTGGGCAGAATTCACAGCAATCAGCCTCGGATACAGCATGTTCTCCACCTGGGAAAAAAAAAAAAAAAAAAAACAATTACAAAATGGGGCGAGAAGAAAAAAAGAGAAAACCCATCAATTTAGTTGAAACAATTTGTGATTTTTTTTTTTCTGACAGTTCGTACAAAACAAAAGCAAGTCATTTCAACCATAAACCAAAATAATGCAAATGGAAGGACCTGCTCCCATTACCTGCTGGCTCTCATCTGGAAGGTTATTTCCATACATGAAACATCCGCGTTTGGAGGCGTGGCCGTGTAGGTCCACGTAATACGCCACGCCTCCCTCCTGTGGAGGCACTGATTCACTTTCCTCCACCTCTGGACCAACGCTCTCTCCCGCTTCAGAAGCCGCCTTCTCCGAGGAACCCGAAGAGCAGTTCCGGTCCTCTTTCCCCGACTCTGTGGCGGTCCAGCTGTTCTCCTCCATCACCATGGGCACCTCCGTCTGCGCGGGACTCCCGCCTTTCTCAGCGTTTCGTTGGTTCAAGCTGATTTCGAGGGGAGTAAGGGGAGGGGACTGATGCTGATTCGTTGGCTTGTTGGTTAGAGGAGCGGGCTGTGTCTGGTGGGAGCCGTTGCCGCGTGCGGCGGGTTGCGTGACGTGTAACCGGTTGTGTGTGTGGTGGTAAAGCAATAAGGTTTTGGCTGCATAGATGGAAGGATGGAGTTCAGGGCTGGGGTTCAAGTACTGTCGGTTTAGGTTCACCCCTCTGGAATCAGTTCTGTGGGGGACAAAAAGAAGTGACATTAATCCACGTTTCAAACAAATATAGGCCCAATATAAACACACTGGAAGAGTAGGCACTTCCTAACATGCAGTGCCTTCCAGAAGTATTCACGTTCACTGGACATTCTCACATTTTGTTACGTTACAACCAAAAACGTCAACGCTTTCCACTGGATATCTGAGTAACAGCCCCACCCCAAGTAGTCCATCATGGCGAATTGAAAACAATGCACTGTTTGCTAAACCCATATCCCCATGCTGTGCATATGCACCCAGAGTGCACTCCATTAATCTGGCCTTTATGGAGAGGCAAAAAGAAAGCCACAGGAAGTCGTGTTTGCACTGCAAAAATAGAACTAAAAACAAGTAAAATTTTCTTGAAATGAATGTATTTACCCTTGATTTGAGCAGGTAAATAAGACTATTTGCCAATAGAATAAGATTTTAGCACTTAAAATAGGAAGATTTCATCTCCATCATCTTATTTCAAGTGCAGTATATCTTATTATCTTATTTTAGGGGTAAAAATACCCATTCCATTGGCAAATAATCTTATTTACCTGCTCAAATCAAGGGTAAATACATTCATTTCAAGAACATATTACTTATGTTTAGTCCACTTTTTGCAGTGTGCAGTTTGCCACAAATCATGCCAGTGTTATTGCTAACAAGCGTGCTCTGGTCAGATCAGATCAAAATAGAACTTGTCGGCATAAATGCTGTACCAACGTCACATGCTGAAATATACTGCCAGCAGCAGCAGCATACTGTGGGGATTCTGTGCTTCAGCAGGAAGAAGGAAGCTGGTTAAATGCATCTCATACTTTACAGATTTTTATTTGTACAAAAGACTAAAAAACAACGCATCCTTTTCACAACAAAGGCCTACTTTGCGTTAGCCTGTTACGATGAACCACTTTGAGGTTTGCGGTTGTAATGTGGCAAAAATGTGACGAGGTCCACGGGGAATGACCAGCTTGAGTCAGCGTTTACCCCTTATAGATGACAAACGTTCACCTGTAGTGTCCTCGGACAACCCCGTCCGGGTTGAGCATGGGAATGAGCTTGAACACAAACATGCTGCGCAGCACGTGCGCCCGGGGGTCGTCCCGTCGAAGGATGAAGTGAAGGAAGCCGTTGAACACGAACGAGGACGGCGTTTCTCCGGGGTGCACGCGGCTGCTGAGGAAAAACACCTGCGCGCACACAAAAACGGCAGAGGGAAGGATGAGCTCGGGCCCGTGCCGCGGCGACCGCCGTTAGCAGAGCCCCCGCAGAACGCATTACCCTCTTGTCCGGGAAACGGTGCGGCCTGGGAGTGTTGGTGTCGGGAAACAGCTTGGGCAGACGGGCTTCTCTCTCGTCCTGCATGCCCCCGCAGTTGGTCACAGTGAGGAGGTCCACCCTGTTGCCATCGAGAGAGTTGCACAGCAATTCCCTGTGATAATACACAGTGCCTGGTGGGCTGAAAGGAGAACACGAACGATGAGCGGGGAGGAAGGAAGGAGGAGAAATGCGAACAATGAGCGCAGCCAGGACGCTCGACGTGAAGCGCATTTCTCCTCATGCGCGCGTTTTACCTGCTCGGACTGAGCTGAGCGGCGTTGGGGTGGCTCTCGTCCAGCTGCCGGAGCATCTCCTGGCACTCGGTGTAAGAGAACGGGTAGCAGAAGGAGAAGTAGGTGGTTGCTCCTCGCACATCCAGCAGCCGGTGAGTGAAAGACAGAATGAACTGGTTGTTTACGATCTGGAGGGAGAGAAGGATTTTTTTTTTTTTTAGAAGGATAATAGCCACACTGACAGTACCCTGCCTCTTTATCTGGTCGGTTCCCAGATTATCACACAGAGAGCCTCACAGTACCTCGGTTGTGGGTCTGTCGCGGACTCTTTCCCAGCGGTTTTTGCCAGGTGAGGTGCGCACCAGAGGAGCCATACCCTGACTGTAAAGCTTCCGCTGATTGTTCATGTTCATCACGTTAATCTTCAGCAATTTCCCCGGCATGGCGCCCCGCAAGCTGAAGTAAAACCATGACCTGGAAAAAAAAAAAAGAAACACGTCGTAAAACAATAGACAGCAAATGATAAAGATGACACGTGTTCAGTGAGGCCAATTTACCTGTTTCCATTCTCGTATTCTGTGCCAACGCAGTCTGGCTGGGTCCACACGTTGAACTCGTAGTCAGGGGTGAGGTGTGGGCCCGAGAGGGAACTTCCCCCGGAGGGTCCATCAGAGGGAGGGCTCGAGCTCCCCTTCTCTACTTTCTCCACTCGTGCCAGGTTACCCGAGTCAAACTTGGAGCTAAATACGATGTTACCGAAGCGGACCTCCATGCCCCCGAAGTTTGGAAACTCTCCTCTTTTTTTTTCCCCCTCACGCCAAGTATTAAGTGCCAGTAAGATCTCTGACACAAACGGCCTGTCACAAAGTCAGAAATACAGCAGATTAGTCACATATAAACAGAAAACAAAGTGTTTTATGCACAAGCATTACGCAAAAGTTCTTTCCAAAAGACGCCTGTTTTTTCCTGATATTCACAACAAAAACAGTTTTACTTTTGGCCCTTTACTCGGTCATTGAATTATTGGGTTTTTATCTGTGTGAATGTCACAAATGTGGTTGATTATGCTAAGAAGAAACACGAGGAGAGCCAGATAAATTAAGGTAAAGGGCTTTTTCTGGATTCTCAGCAAATATGCAGCCGATATAGACTTTTATAAAATAAGAACCATGCACAAATTAGAAAACCATGAAGAGAAAACATTAATTTTAATACGGTTTATTAGTAAAACATCTGAGCGTCTCAGTGTTTGATGGAAAAAACAACCTGCAACAGCAAATCAATGATAAACAACAGTGTTGTGTGCACAATAATGCACAATAATTACAATAACAATAATTCCTTTCGGAAAAGTAGCAACTATTTATTACATCTTTTTTTTTTTTTTTTTTTTACAAAGTACAGTAATTAGGCCAATAATTGTTACTATTACCACCACTATTGTGTCACTTGTTGGGTTGGATTCATTAGGCACGACGGGAAAACTGTGTTTTCAACGATGACGTTCGTGCGGAGTTCACACTACCATTGTTCAGACTTTTTAAACCATCACGCCATGCAAACAGTGCTTCCTGTTTCCTCTCCTGGGGGAACGGTGTGCCTTGCCACAAAGCATTCCAGGTGTTCACATGGCCTCCAGATTACGTTTGTGAGATGGGCGGGACGAGCAAGTCCGACTGGCAATATTCAGAAGAGGTGGTGGTCATAATGTTCTGCCTGATCGGTGCGTGCATTAATCCCAGACGTTCAAGAACCCCAGCGGTGTTTTAAATGTAATTAAAAAGAACATTTCGGAAAAAAATTAAAATTCCCATATTATTACTCACTTCATATTCTCAGGTAATATTAAATCGCAAAATTATTTAATTATTATTAAATTATTATAATGGAGGTACTCCAGTTCTAAAGTCAGCGGGTACCAGCGCCGCCCCGTGGCCGCTCAGAAAACTGCAACCGTGTCTGGCGCAAACAAGGTGCGACGTGATCTTTAAAAACACACGCAAACAAAACGTTTGCGTGTGTTTTCACTGCTGCTGGCCGCTTTGCCGTGCAGTCCAGACAGCCCGAACACAACGGCGTGTAGGAGGACACAGCCACGGCCTTGTTTAGGATTAACAGCGTAGCAACGCCAACAGCTGACTGACCGAGCACGGCGTGAATGGGGGCGTAGAGTAACAGCTTCTATAACAGTATAACAACACAGACTACCGGCCGGTCATGTTGTCCCAACAGCCCTGTTACGGCCGCAACACCAAAACGTCCCGTGCAGCGGTCGCTCTTAACCCGTTAAAAACGATGCGTTAAAGCGAGCGGACGTCTCGAAGCTTCCCAGGCTAACCTAGCCACCAGCCTAGCAACGACCGCTCGGGAACGAACGCCGTTTTCACACGAAGTGCGTTTTAACGACCGGGCTGCACCGCCACGTTTATGCGCTACACGTTTCCTCACGCGAACAAACGAACTGTCAGGCTTACCGGGCTATTTTCGGTCGATGTCCATTTTTTTTGTTGTTGTCCTCTCTCTCTATCCCTCAACGCATCCTTCCCTGTGCTGCGTTCACGTTTCTCCGGAGAAACGAGACTGCCTGGAATTTTCTGCGTCGCCTGCCTGACGCACCCAGCTGGAGGAGGGCAGCGCGCTCCTCAAACATGAAAATAAATACCACAAACCTAACAAAAAGCAACCCGTAACCTAAATAATCATTAAACATACACAAACAGATCAGACACTCTGAAAATTCAGCCCCCTTTAACTTGATTTCAAAATAGATCTACTGTTATAAGTGGCTTGATGTTGTTTTTCTTTATTATTATTTTTTGTCCAAAGGCTTATAAACAAACGCACTAATTTAGTTCAAACAAAAAATAAATAAAAAACAACACAATAAACAAATTCCACTGAAATATTACTCTTTGACATTTTGTCTGGTGTACATTGCACTGCAACAAGTTGTTTTTGGGATGCTTTATTATACTTTTTCCTCATCTTTTGCAATTGTTGGATTATTTTGTGTTTCGTTTCCAATATTATCCAACTGCAGCGTCTTATATGTTATTTTTTGTACCAAATGCATCTGTTGACTAAGTCATTGTTTCTCTGTCTGAATGAATGAACGTTTTTTTTTACATCTCATATTTAAAATCATGCAAAATAAATACATGTGGCAACCTTCTGTTTTAATCTCTGTTCTCAGAAACAGTAAAGAGGAACACTTGTTCAAGGAAGTTCAAAAGCATGTTGCAGTGAAAGGGAGAGAAGCAGTGGCCTTCACTGCTAAATGATTACCCTGTAAAACTGTGCATCATAGGTGATTCAAAATGAATTTAATTGGTTCCTGCATCTGTTGTGTTGGCTTTTAAGTTACTGTAGAACTGAGCCACGACTGGGATGAATGCTGAATCAGAATAGGAATAAACAAAAATGTCACACCTGCGCAGTCTACTGCTCCCCTAACTTATAAATGTCTGTTATAACCTAAAATAATACTCCCAGAGAGCTATAGTAAGAGGCCACGCTATTGTGAGCAACATCAACCTTTGGGGGCAAAGTCTTCAAGGTGTACTCCATGTGGAGATTTCCCCAGTTAAACGATCTCTTGATGTTTGATGCATTCGGGTAATTTTATTGGAACTGAATTTGTTGCTGACATTTTTAAATGTTACCTGCATGGTGACCAGTTGATTTGTAAGCTTTGTGCTCTTGTTTCAGAATGCAGCCGGAGCCAGTTTGCGCCACATAGTGAAGGGCAATCCCACTTTTAAATCTTGCGACCCAATTGTAAGAAATTAGATGGATTTAGGTCAATCAATATTGGTCTCATGACTGAGTTGTTTACGAAATAAAAAAGAAAACATTGAGGGAAGAGCCAGCTTCTGCAGCCGAGGATCGGAACGCCAAGGTCCCCGCCCTCTACTGCTACCCGAGGGAGGCGGGGGACATTGAGTCTGAACGGACCATGTTCCGCGTCTCTATTGTTGAGGCGGCTAGTCGGAGCTGTGGCCGCAAGGTTGTCGGTGCATGTCGCGGCGGCAACCCTCGAACCCGCTGGTGGACACCAGCGGTGAGGGAAGCCGTCAAGCTGAAGAAGGAGTCCTACCGGGCTTTTTTGGCCTGTGGGACTCCGGAAGCAGCTGATGTGTACCGGCAGTCGAAGCGGCAGGCGGCTCGGCTGGTCGCCGAGGCAAAAACTCGGGCGTGGGAAGAGTTCGGAGAGGCCATGGAGAAAGACTTCCGTACGGCTTCGAAGCGATTCTGGTCCACTATCCGGCGTCTCAGGAGGGGGAAGCAGTGCAGTACCAACACTGTTTACAGTGGGGGTGGTGTGCTGCTGACCTCGACTCGGGACGTTGTGTTTCGGTGGGCGGAATACTTCGAAGACCTCCTTAATCCCACCAACACGTCTTCCATTGCGGAAGCAGAGCCTGATGACTCTGGGTCGGGTTCTCCCATCTCTGGTGCTGAGGTTGCCGAGGTTGTTAAAAAGCTCCTCGGTGGCAAGGCTCCGGGGGTGGATGAGATTCGCCCGGAGTACCTTAAGGCTCTGGATGTTGTGGGGCTGTGTTGGTTAAAGCGGCTCTGCAACATTGCGTGGACATCGGGGGCAGTTCCCCTGGATTGGCAGACTGGGGTGGTGGTCCCCCTATTTAAAAAGGGGGACCGGAGGGTGTGTTCCAACTACAGAGGAATCACACTCTTAAGCCTCCCTGGTAAGGTCTATTCAGAGGTTCTGGAAAGGAGGGTCCGTCGGATAGTCGAATCTCAGATTCAGGAAGAGCAGTGTGGTTTTCGTCCTGGCCGTGGAACACTGGACCAGCTCTATACCCTCAGCAGGATTCTGGAGATTCATGGGAGTTTGCCCAACCAGTCTACATGTGCTCTGTGGATCTGGAGAAGGCATTCGACCGTGTCCCCCGAGGGGTCCTGTGGGGGGTACTCCGGGAGTATGGAGTACCGGGCCCTTTAATAAGGGCTGTTAGGTCTCTGTACGACCGGTGTCAGAGTCTGGTCCGCATTGCCGGCTGTAAGTCGGACTCGTTTCCGGTGAGAGTTGGACTCCGCCAAGGTTGCCCTTTGTCACCGATTCTGTTCATAACTTTTATGGACAGAATTTCTAGGCGCAGCCAAGGTGTTGAGGGGATCCGTTTTGGTGGCCTTAGGATTGCGTCTCTGCTATTCACGGATGACGTGGTCCTATTGGCTTCATCAGGGCGTGATCTACAGCTCTCACTGGAGCGGTTCGCAGCCGAGTGTGAAGCGTGCGGGATGAAAATCAGTGCCTCCACATCCGAGACCATGGTCTTGAACCGGAAAAGGGTAGAGTGCCTCCTCCGTATTGGGGAGGATGTGCTACCCCTAGAGGAGGAGTTCAAGTATCTTGGGGTCTTGTTCACGAATGAGGGGAAGATGGAGCGGGAGATCGACAGGCGGATTGGTGCAGCGTCTGCTGTGAAGCGGGCGGTGTACCGGTCCGTTGTGGTGAGGAGAGAGCTGAGCCAAAAGGAGAACCTCTTGATTTACCGGTCGATCTACGTTCCTACCCTCATCTATGGTCACGAGCTTTGGGTTGTGACCGAAAGAACGAGATCCCAGATACAAGCGGCTGAAATGAGTTTTCTCCGTAGTGTGTCTGGGCTCTCCCTTAGAGATAGGGTGAGGAGCTCAGTCATCCGGGGAGGACTCAGAGTAGAGCCGCTGCTCCTCCACGTCGAGAGGAGCCAGTTGAGGTGGCTCGGGCATCTGGTCAGGATGCCTCCTGGACGCCTCCCTGGTGAGGTGTTCCGGGCACGTCCCACTGGGAGGAGGCCCAGGGTAAGACCCAGAACACGCTGGAGGGACTATGTCTCCCGGCTTGCCTGGGAACGCCTTGGGATTCCCCCGGAGGAGCTGGCCCAAGTGGCCGGGGAGAGGGACGTCTGGGCCTCCCTACTGAAGCTGCTACCCCCACGACCCGACCCGGGATAAGCGGAAGAAGACGGACGGACGGACGGACATTGAGGGAAGTGAAATTGAGATAGTGGACTCATAAGTACCTGGGTGTTCACTTGTTCTACCTGACATAGAGGCTGATGCTTTTGAAGTGCAGAGGGCGCACCTGAAGAACTTTTTTTTTATTCTGTCTGGCAAAAAAAGAACATAAATGTTGGTTAATGTCGCCCACCCCGTGCATGTTGCAGAGCTGGAAAGCTCACTTTTGAATCATAGGAGCACAAAGGAGCATTATCGCAGAGCCTTCCTCCTAGCCGCTGCTAGACTTTCTAAGCATCAGTATCCAAGCAAACTCAGTAAGTGTTTACATTTCTGCTTTTATTGCATTTTATATTTCTTTTAAATAGTATGTTTTTTATGCATAAAATACATGCATATTCTTTAAAAATCCCCCTACTTAGTGGCACACTTCTTTAATCTTTTAGTATGTAATTTTAACTAAAACTGTACCGTTTTTTTTCTCTTTTGTTGCAAATTCCTCTTACTGTACACTCTCCTATTCATTTTTTAATTTTTTTTAATCTATTACCCTTGTGTGTATCTGCACACTTGCATTTGCGTTTCACTTTGCTGCCAGTACACCTGAATTTCCCCACCGTGGGACAATAAGGAATATTTCAACTTTATTCTGTTATGCATTTGAAAATTAATCAACAGGAACTCCAAGAGCTACAAAGCCAACGTGCATTTTTCCTCCATTACAATAATAAAAAAGGAGGTCCTTTACTATGTTGCCCATATCCTGACACGTACATCCATTTTCTATACCTGCTCAATTTATCCATGGTCGTAGGAGGGCTTGTGTCTGTCTTACACGGCCATTGGGCCCTTGACCAATGACAGGGCTCACCCTGCACATGTCACATGTAGACAAAGGGCAGACAACCATGCAAGCCCAGAGTCAGTCCTAAGAGTAACCGAGAGTGAATGGTAAACGTACAGTTCTCGTTGTTTGTCTGTCACTGAACCCCAGAGAAAACATACAAAACTCCATGCAGAAAGACTCCAGTCAAGAATTTGACCTTCTTGCTTTTTTTCAACTGTGCTGAGCCATAATTGTGCGCCCCACGGCCCAAATCCGGAACAGACAGAAAAGAAAACAACAGTCTTTTCGTTTTGATCATTCAGTCTCCAAACTGTAAATCCACAGAATCCCCTAATTGCTCACAAGTTTTCTGCTCCTTTTTTGAGGCGACAAAAGACTCAATAACAGCAAACTGGCTCAATATATAAAAAATAAAACAACTTTTTTTAAAACATGCCAGTATGTATAAAGTTTTCTAGTGAGGAAATTATGATCTGTGTTTCTAGATCCTATATGGGAACCTGATGCTGTTCAATTTTTTATCAGAAACATGTTTTTTTTATTTCCTCTAATCACCTGTGTGCCATCCGATAAAGAAAAGGATCTATCTCTGTTTTTTGAATGACTCAAAAAGATACACTTGTACCTTGTTTTCTTTTATATGTACGGATGGAGGTGATCCTTGTTCCAACTTTGTAAATCTTAACTTATTTGGTAAGGGATCTGTTACTGTGTGTGACTTATGTTTGCACCAATCTCACAGTTGATTTACTTTCGTGACAGCCGTCGGGATGTGAAACAATCTTTCACAACTTTTTCTGGGTTTTGGTGATTTATACGACACACAGCCTCACAGTCATTTAAAAGTGGATCATCTGTTGTTTGCAGCCGTGATGAATTTAGATTTGTACAATTCTTTTCTTTAATACTGAGTGTAAATGAATGTGACATTTTTTGCTATTTGCTGTGATAATTAGAAGTTCAATTTGAGATCAGTTTGCTCAGGTAATGTAAGTGGGAAGTGGAGTGTCTGTTGGTTCTTGTCAGGATTTATGGATTCTTGTGGATCACCTTGATGTTCTGCCTCAGGCTTATTTGCTTCAGACTGTTTTTTAATGGGTATTACATATTTTTGATTAATCTCCAGACAAACTTAGACTAGCTTTTGCTTATAATTAAATATTGGCCATAAGTCTGTTTTTGTTTCTGTGCTGAAGTATGCTGTTGAAAGCCCTGCCAATATTAGAGCTCCTTCAATCCCACTCTTTAAAGTTTCCCCTGAATTATTCATCTAAATAATCGTACACTTTCTTCGGATCCCCGTTTAGTTCTTTGTTAAATTTAGGCATTTCTCATTTTCTCTGCTCTATACCATTACATTGCAAATTGAAGGCCTTTGCAGCAACAGCATTTGGTGAATGATGCAGTTTTATTGTCTTTAGCAGCCATTCTTTGTAATATTAAACGACAGATGGGATTAGTTTAAAGATTGTAGGTCCTTGAAAATAAATTTAAAAGTAGAGATCCGACAATCAATCAAGCAAAATTTGAAATTGACTGATTATGCTGTGATCAGCACATTCTGTTGATCAGCATGTAAATAACTGATTTTTTTTAACTGTTTATTAAATGCAAATTTACTCTGCATACCCAGAACCAGAACCAAACATGGAGGAGCAGAATTTAGTTCTTATGCTTTACATATCTGGACCAAACTCCCAGAAGACTGTTAACCCTGAGTTCCTATAAATTAAGGTTAAAAACCTATTTGTTTAGAGTAGTCTTGAGTGGTCTACAATGTTAATGTTGAAGTTGGTAATCCAACTTGTCTTATATCTTGATCTGCTGCTACTATTCCACTGCAGTGCACATTCCACATAGACTGGTGTTTCCAAGCATTTATTTCTGTTAGTCACGATGAGTTCATGCTAACTGCTGATAAAAACATAATATTTAAGATGCGAATGTTACATCAGATCAATGAAATTTTTTAAAATGCAGTAATGTGGGTTTAATGAAAGGTTTAAGATCTATTTAAAGGTTGTTATCTTAAAAAGGCACTTTTAATTGTCAGATTCAAAGTGCCTTTATAAAATGGCAGAAATAATTGAATCTGGCTGGATATTTCAATAGAAGATAACCCTGAAAATGATTGTCCTTTCATTATCAGATGTTTCAGTGGCCCCACTTTTGTCTGTGGCCTCTCCGTGTGGCGCTCGCATAGGTCCCATCTCAGCAGGGCTCTGCTCTTTGTCCTGGATCCTGCCTGGTGGACGCATCCATTGAGAGATGTTATCTACACTGCAAAAAGAGAACTAAAAATAAGTAAAAGTTTCTTGAAATTAATGTATTTGCCCTTGATTTGAGCAGGTAAATAAGACTATTTGCCAATGGAATGAGTATTTTTACCCCTAACATAAGATAATTAGATAAACTGCACTTGAAATAAGACGATTAAGATGAATTGTTCCTATTTTAAGTGCAAAAAATCTTATTCCATTGGCAAATAGTCCTATTTACCAGCTCAAATCAAGGAAAAATACTTTAATTTCAAGACAAAATTTCTTATTTTTAGGTCTATTTTTGCAGTGTATCTGTTTGTGGCCAAGCACCATGGGCAAAAAGCTGATGCAAATTATACTGTTCTTGTTCAAGCTACTGGATCCTAACAGCCTGGTGCACCCTATCCCTAAACATTTCTCCCGTCATAAGTAAAGCACCTGGCCAAGATGACAAACCCCAGGTCATTGTTAAACACCAGCTCAGAGAAGCTCCTGGAGACCCAGCATCGGTGGCAGCCCTTCACAACAGTTAATGAGACTGTTGCTGCTCCTGTAGAAACCTTTCTATCTGCCACTGAGAATCCTTCCAACAATAGGTCCGAAAAAGACAGTTTGACAAAAACAGAAAATGAGCAAAGGGTTAAATAGATTGTTCAAAAGAAGCAGAACCAGCAAACACCACATGTAAAAAAAAAAAGTGAAGCAGTGACTGTCTTGTTAGTGGTCAGCCAAAGTCCCGTTTCCAAGGGGATGGGTCCACAGTTCCTTTTTTTAAATCAGTCTGGTGAGGTGGAATACTTTTACTGCTCCAAAAAGGTCAAACAAGTCAATGCAGCTGAGGGCCTGACTGATCTCTGGATGCCATTTATATATTTCTCATAAGGAAGGCAAGTTAGGGAGGAAAGAGGAAACCCAAAATACAAGGAAGAGGATCCTACTGAGCATGTTTGCAGGTTCTGCCACAAGCCTCTCAAAGAAAGCTCAGAAAGTTGGCACATTCACACCTGGTGTGGCTGGTATGTATATTTATTTTCTCACTAAAAATCTCTCCCTGCACCAGCCAGAAGGGATGAGCAGTAAAATGACATGGGCAAAGTTCTGCCAGTCTTCTGTTTATGAGGCTGAGGAGGGGAGAAAGTAGCAGAAAAGTTAAAGTGATGGCTGATCTCATAACTGTGGCGTGGTGATGTTGGATGTATGTTTTTTTTTTTTTTGGTAGCAAACCTTTATTACCCTTTCCAATAAAAAGTAAATCAAAAGTATATAAAAACTTGCAGTACAAGTTGTTAGAATTTTACAATTTCTTACTGTGGTCCTGACAACATTGTTTTTTCTTTTTCTCATATTTCTTTAAATTTTTACCAGTGCTGTAACATAAAGTGAGATTTTGTTTAATCTGATGTTCTTTCAGCTTTTATCTAAAAAATAAAAATATATATATACTTTTTCCCTTGATTAAAATATAAGGGATGACAAATATTTATTGTATGTGAACATGAAAAGCAACCACACTCTAAAAGGAGAATGGAGCTGCAGCTTAAATGATTTGTTTGAGTTGGTAACAAGTAACTGAATTAAGTTGATCCAACTTAATTTATTTAGTTTATAAGCCGTCAGGTTAATCCACCGTAAATTCAGTCAGTTATTGTTGGTAATCCTGTTCAGAAACACACTGAGAAAACTGAGTGTGTGGCAAAGATTGCCAATGACTGACCGATTACGTTTTTGTTTCCATCTTGTCTTTTACGTGTGTGAAAGATATCGTTTAGAGAAGCATAAAAACTATTTCAGTTGATATGCTATTCCATATCTTTACACACTGTGTTAATTTTTCTTAAGGTTTACCAAGTTGAGACATTGGCACAACATAAGCATTTGTTAAAGGTGACATTAGAACATACAAAACATCAAATATGGTGTGGAAAATAACAGATTAAAATGCTTTGAAAAATTGAGGTTCTTTAGATTTAGTAATAGCAACAATAACAAAAGGAATTTGGGAACATGGATTATATGCAAACTCACTGTTAAGGCTCACTGTTAAGTTACGATTTCCCAAATTTTACCGATGAGCAATCAAAGTATTTTGAGGAATGCTTTTAGATTAATTATGTCATATTCTGCTTGCAACAACAGGAACGATCAGAATCACTTTATATTGTCTTCTAAACATCGCCTAATGAACTCAATGTTGGTGGCAAATATTCCTCCACAGATGTCCTGCTAAATCAGGGCCTGTCCCATGGTGCTGCCTCTACAGCCGCCAGAAGTCCTGTTGCTGAATGAAAGACCTGCTCCAACACAAGTGAATGGGAACGAGACCTTGTTGTTTAATTTGGAGGCTTCAACTATTGAAGACAGATTCAATAGTGGTCAGCTATGACCAACCTTCTCCGGGAGTCTCACTCATAGTCTGTCTCCATGTAAAACCTTGTTGGTCCGTAGCTCTAATTCTTGAACTGTATTGATTTCTTTAAAACGCATTAAACTGCTCAATGTTCCTTGCACCCTGAGCAAGCCCACTCCTCTTTTGAAATGAAGCGTAGCTCATACAATCGGACATTTTTGCTCCTTTTCGGGAATGTATTCTCCCACCTTGTTTTGTCTTCACTGAAGGCCTGCAGCTCGTCTAGACAGCAGCGATGTTTCCACCACAAGAGGGCAATGAAGCCTTTCTGCTCAGTCATAGTGGCTTAATGGATCCACACGCACAGTTCAAGGACTTGGTGACAGAGAGAAATTAGTGTGGTTTAGAGTTTGAGGAGAATCTTTATTTTCATGGATCTTTTTACAAATGCATTCTGGTTTTAGAAGAAGGAACATATCCTTAATGCTTTAGAGGGGTTCATTTAGATCAATTCAAACATTTTTTTCTATTGGCTAGTGTTAAATAATCCTCTGCAGTTTGTGAAATGTTGACACTATCTTACTTTTTTTTTTACTACTTTTCACTTTTTGCTTTTAGATGACTATTAATGTTTTTAGTTTTTCTTTTGAAAAGCTCTTTGTGATCTAAGTATGTCTTGAAAAGTGCTGTACAAATAAAATGTTACTGTTTTAATTACTTTGCCTTACTGTTGTCCATTGATTTTCTTGGAAGCACTTGGAAAATGATAATAATTTGCTGACCTCTTTGAGCGTTTTGCTGAATACTGTTTTCTCATCAACCATTGTCTCTAATTTTCTGCAATTCATGCTAGCAATAAACCAGCTTCACTAAATATGAATATTTTAGTTATGTATTTTTTATTAATTAGAATCATAAAAAGACAGAGTAACTTTGAACTGAACTCAGTTTTGATGTCACATTGATAAAGATAGAATTTAACCAATAAAATCATTTTTTGTCATTGTTTATGAGTTGAAGTTATGTAGAACCAAGATAAATACATCAACCAGCTAACTGTTAGGATCATGTGGCTGGACTGTCCTCTCATATTAAAAAGAAGCACAAATTAGCAATGCTCCTGATTAAGCAATTAAAATGTTATGGGAATAATAATACAATGTTAAAATCTATTCTTTTAAGGTGACATTTAAACCTTGTTCCTGACAACCACAGCTAAAATGTGCCATTTATTGGCGACAACTGCCTCAGGGCAGAGAAGCTAAGCTAGCTAGTAAGTTTGACTTTGGTATTCACACTATCGCTAAATTAGCTAAAGCTGGATGACAGCTTAAATTCTTGCTCCAAAACTGAAACCTTCTTGATCACAAATCTATGAACAAATGTTTCCTTTCAATATGCAATATTCCTTCATTATACAACCATTATAAACGCTTCAGCTTTCCTGTTCTCTGGACACAAAAGATTGGCCAAGAGCATGTCCGGATGTAGCCATCACCAAAAACAATTATTCCGTAAAAACTCTGGCCAAAGTGGAGATTTTTTGAAAACTCAGGTTTTAAGCCTGCTAAGTGTATGGCAAAATGGAGTTTTTGATGATGTGATTGATGTGAAACTGGACAAATTCCCTTCCATGAAATCAGCGGTATCACCGATCGTTTATCTCCAACCGATGTTACCCTGGCAACCACACAGCTTTTCATGTTTTCACCTCGGCATCAAGACTTCAAAATAAAAGCAAGCTTGCTTGTTTTTAAAAGCCCAACTGCTCCAATATATTGAGGTGCAAATGCCAGCTTTTTTACACTGGTCTCCCTCTCCGTACACAGGCACAAAATCGTTTAACGTCGCAGCTATTTTGAAGGATTCTTCTAACGGGCTGACGTAGGTTGTGGTATACTGCCCCCTACGCATTCAGCGTGTTTAAAACAACGCTTAGTGGCACATTTGTTCAGCTTCGTGTGGATTCAAATTGTTCAGAAAACAATCCCGTCTACGATATTATTTTTTTGAAAAGGATGTGGGAGACATATTTGTTTTTATAAAGACCTGGCTATGTCTGTACAAGGCCTAAACAACCAGTTAAATTCTCATCAAAATATTTATGGAGAATTTGTCACCAAAAAAGTAGTTAATGTTGATAAAAATTTTACTACTAGTGAATTTTGCCCTTATAAACTCTTATGTTTGATTTAAATTTTTATTTTAATGTCTAATAAATAGAATTCTCAAAAAAAAAAAAAAAAAAAATCAAAGTAGGGACTGCTGTTAGCAGCACAACCAGCAGCTTGTTTATTTCATTTCAAAGTTTATTTGGTAGGGACAGACACACATAGACATAGACAAACTGAACATAACAGCAGTCCCATGTTTGCGTCATAGTGCAATAGCAACAGCCAACAGCTAGATGGGCTTTTAAAAAGTACCTCTAAAAATTAAAGTGATAAGTCATTTAAAATAGCACAACATAATATTGACGTCTGCAAACAAACAGTGAAACACAAAAACATCAAAAATGGGAACAGTTTTGTTTTTGACATAACCATAGTTTTTGTTTGTTTAGGAGTTGGAAGCATCCCCGGATTTCATTCGAGAAATCCTGTCACCTTAATATTAAGATACTCAACCGGAGAGACAGTCAAAGAACTATGGAGTCTAGTCCTTGTCAGTTTACAACATTATTATTCTGCAATGATTAATCATACACAAGAAGCTTTGTTCAGTTACAAAAATAAGCATTAAACGTTGTCCTTTGAGTGTAAAGCTGCCCATGCATTTGTAATTAATAACTGGCATACTTTGACATTAAATTGTTTGAATTCACATTTAAATAGTAACTGTCATTAAAACATTTATTCCCTGAACGTCACCTTCAACTGTTACCATTGTAAAAAAACCAAAAACAACACAAAAAAGCTGTTGGTTAAACAAACCAAGCTGGCCATTGTTCTCTTTATTGTGTTTTGTGAATGCACAGTATGTTTCATTAGGAGGATATTTGTGCCAGACGAGACACGCTGATACCCTGCCACTGGGAGCAGCCTCATAACATGGCCTAGTTAAAGGGTTCCTGTTGTTTACATCCCAAGTTGGTCAAAATTTCCCAAGATATAGCTTGTAAGAGTGTGTATGTTGTTGCTAAGGAACTGTTCCTCCCGCGTCCCTCAGTAGGGGGGTTTCTTTATGAATATCATTACACATCCCCATTCAGAGGAGGCGAGACATCTTTATCCCTGGCAGAACATGTATATCAGTATTTTCCCTCCTAGTTTGTGGGGGGTGGGGGTCTGGGCTCGCTGCTCAGACGTTCACTGATAAATTCAGCTGCGATCCAGAGTAACAGCTCAGAGGATATGTTTAATGAGACTCTTTAAAAGTTTGAATGCGTCTCTAATAAGCCGTGTTTCCGGATCGAATTCCAACACGTGATCGTGCAGTGGAGGCTCGATTGCATTTGTCCTCAATTAATCACGGAAGACATTAGGACTTCATCCAGAGGTGTATCCACAGGAGGTCCAGTCAGGGCTATGGGGCACTGCTAAAGTTACGGCCTCTCTTCCTCTCACCGTGTGCTCCCTGTGTGGGGCAGGGACTCCGGGCGTAGCCTCCTGTTGTCCTGCTGGGCCTCCATCTGCTGTGGAGGTGGTTAGGTCCTCCAATTGATGACAACACAATGAGTTTATGACAAGTGTGGTCGGTGAGTGACAGAGGGTCCCTTCCCAGCCGGGGCCTCCATGACGACGACTAACCTCCTATTTGTAGTCGGCTCTGTGCCAGGACCAAAGGGAGGAGTGATCCTCCTGCAGCCGAATGGGATTTGTAGTTTACAGCTGGCTGGTAATTTAGGACAAGGAGCTACTCTCGCTGGCTTCTGTCCTGAGAGTCCTTGTCATGTAACCAGCACATAGAGCAGCCTTTCAGTGTTCTGCTCAGTCTGGAGACAATGATGTGCAGAGAAATCAGGCGTCAGTGCATTAATAGTTGCTCTACTGCCAGAGTCTCTATTGTTCCTTGTTCAGGGATGCTTCACCAAGCCTTCTAAACTGGTTTCTGAAGTTTCCCAGTTGACCCAGCAGGACTGCCTTCACATATCTGTCAACACGCTGTTTCCCTCCACTTTGGTGGGCCCGGGTTAAAAAGAAATCGCTTCCTTCATCTCCCGCTCCTCTCCTCCTTGCTGAAAACAGGATGATAAAAGCTGGAGTTTCACATCTGAGCGACTGCAACAATGCTGCCGTACCTTCAAAGGGGAAGATGGCACGTTGAGAGATGACAGGCTGTCGATGTGAAAGTGTTGTCTCCTTCCTGGGTGAGATCAGAGGAGGCCTGGTAGATGCTCAGCAGTCTGATCTGACCAGTGTGGTGGAAGAGAATTATCATTCGCACCCACATGAGACTCAGAGTTTCCCTTTACTGGATATTGTATTAAACTTTTAATTTAACCAGGGCAGTTAAAATTATTGTGTTAACGATTAGCTTTTTTGGGGGGGTTTTCTACTTGTAATTTAGTTTATTCTGAACATGCCATGTGTCAAGAACAAAACAACATAAGTTAAAACAGTACAATATTGCTGCACAATTGAGTAGAAGAGAAAAAAAACGAATAGATAATTAGCGTTAATCTGTCCACACAACATAATGAATCCAGATGCTCGAAAAGGAGTTGGAAGAAGTAAAACTTATTGAATCCCACCCAAAAAATAATACAATCCCAGGTCAGCAAGTCAACTTTTAGTCCTTTTTTCAACCGTCTGTATTATATGCACATGTGTAAAACCACACATACATTTTTAACACATACCTATACATTGATTATTTACGTCGACTTGCAACGATTTGCTAATACCAACAATGGTAAACAGAATATCACACAACAGTGAATTTCAGATACTATCAATGGGGAGGAAAATACCACAGGCGTAGCAACAATCTGAATGCTCTCCCAACACAAATGCTAATACATCTAACTATGTCTATATTGTGGCACGATATGCTGTTTATAGAGGGATTTGAAATGACAAATAAATCAACATTGCTTTGATTCAGGCCCCAAAAAGTGGCCTTTCTGCATTGCTGTACTCTTCCGTTTGCTCGGTAAAGCTACAGAGTCCTCTTATCATTTACCTGCAAGGCAAACAGCAGTGTCTAGAATAGAGACGTTGTACAATAACCACAAAGCCTGTTAGAGAAAGCGTCACATGTCACCCTCACATGTGATTTTTGGACTTCTGCTAGCAATGATTACGTCTCCCGGCTCACTTTATCAATGACAACTGGTGTCTGCACTCCTTTGCATTGACTGAGTAAGTGTATCGAGCGCCACAATCCAGAGGCACGTGCGCAGCTCATCCAGGCGGTCGCACAAGAATGGACGATAGAGAAAAAAGTTAGCAACGCTTGGGGTAGACTGTGCTCGAACCATGACAGCAGCTGCAAGACTCCTTTCATGTAAACATCAGCCTTGGTCTGAACACACTTTACAGTGAATAATCACTGAGTCACTAGGTGGCAGTGGATGACGCTGTTTTAACCAAATGTCAAAAAAAATTGTTGGTCTTCTCAAGCACATCCCGTCTAATTTCTTTATTTCACAGCTTCTTAAAAGTGTGTCTATGGAAAAAAAGAGGAACAATAAAAGCCCTTTTTTTTTTAAATTGAGCTTACTTGAAATGTGATTGATTGCAATTAATCGGCACAAAGGAAATCACGAGAAACCCTAAAATCAAAATGAATCACAACACTCAAGCAGGTTTCCAATGTTCCAACGATGCACTCCGTTTCACAGGCACGGACATATATTTGAAATCATTTTTTCAAGCTTTTTTAGTCGTGAGTCAGAAATGTACATGAAATACCTTCGGACTCTATTTTAAAACGTCCCTAAATAATGATCCTACCAAGTACACGTGTGAGCCAATAACAGGTGTCTGAACCAATTAAGATTTCCAAATCAGCCACAGTCCATCGGCTTAGCAAATAAAACAGATACAGCGGTAAAACTAAGCCAGCAAAAGGTAGAAATGATGTTCTTTGTCAAATGAGCGTGTTAATTAACTGCAGGTGTAGTCTACTTCAAAATTCAAATTCAGACTTCAGACAAGTTGCAGAGTTTTTCTTAAGGTATTTGATAAAGTCTAAATTGTACAATGTCAATGGTTCTGCGCAAACAACTGCCTAAGTGAACAAAGTGATTTTACATCCGCTGGCTAAAGGTTAAATGTTTATGCATTTCACCTCTATGGTTTCAGTTGCAACTTTGCTGCACTGCAAGCAGGACTAACAAAAGTGAACAAGGAAAACATATAAGAAGGAGAATGCAGCCATTTTATAGGCATCCTGGCAGATATAATTGAGGCCTACGGACACCATAAGCAGGACATGCAGGAGCACCTGTTCCTGGATGGCACCCTGCCACTGATCCCTGCCTGCCTGCTGTGGAGGCTACCAACCCACTGATGAGGAATTAGAAAGTCATTAAGGAACACAAATAGCAGGATGGCACAGTCAAAACCAACTCCACACCGCATTTGTGTCTTCATTTCTACAAAGATACAACGATGAAGATGCAAAACATCGATCAGATTTGTTTTTCAAGTCCAGATTTTTACTTTTACTTTTATAAACCTCTTACTCAAAATCACCCCTTTGCAGATTTCAAATGAAAGTTGTCAAAAGAAACGTCGTTATTGAAATACCTCGATAAACACATTTAATTAACCATTCCTCCCAAAACTATAATTTGCTTAAAGAGACAACTTCAGTGCCCCCAGAGTGCCATTTAAACTGATGTCAATTAATTAATTTAAAAAGTACAATGTTCAGCTCTTCTGATGATATTTACCTGGATAGTGAATATGCCTCCTTTGTATAATGTTGAAAATATAACCATTAAATGTAACCAAGCAGTTCATGTTACTCTTTAATATAATCATAAAATAAGAAAGGATTGCTGTGTTTTAAGTAATCAGAAAATGTAAAGAATTAAATGCATCTGTTGTAAATGTTCATTAGATGGAGTAAACTTTTGTAGCAAACAAGACCTGATGTCCAGTGTAAAAGATGTAAAAAACAAACTAAACTAAACTAAACTAAGACAAACTAAATATACAACATTTCAGAAATTTTTTTATTGCAATGTGTCTCTTTCAACTTTAATACTATATATATATATATATATATATATATATATATATATATATATATATATATATATATATATATATATAAACAAGAATCTACATATCCAAGCTTTTTTGTTCTGCCTCTTAGGAGGACATATGCTACATTTAAAGTTGGCACCCACTGAACATTTAGTTACATTATAGCCACAGGCATCAATGATTTTTGTTAGGGTTTTATGCACTTGACCAAGGGCACGGTGAGCATTGATCAGAGAAGCAGCCACAAATTCCCTTTTAATTCAGGAGCAGGTACAGGAGCAATTCAGGTGGGATATATTGTCCACTTTAGATCGGGAGCTTTTGTAGAAAGGTAGATTTTCTGAAGAGTAGCAAGAAGAAGACCCATAAGAAGACTCCATAAGCCACATGGGACAAAAATAATTATAATTATTATAATTAGAATAATTATACATGTTTATCCTACATGCACAATGCAATTTCAGGAGAGGAACTTTTTGTAAATTACGCTGAGTCTTTCTTCACAGTGAAGCATGGTTGTGGCAGCATCATGCTGTGGGCATGCTCTTCTTCAGCAGAAAAAAAGGACATTGCTTAGAGTTAATGTGAAGGTGGAGGGAGCTCTACACAGTCCTTGAGTAAAACCTTTTGGAGGCTGTTGTAAATCTGTGGAAAGGGCTAAAACATTGTTTTTTGCAGATGTTCTCGATCCACTTTGATTGAGCTTGAGCTATTTACTGAGAACAATAAGCAAATATTTCAGTCTGTAGATTAGCAATGGTGGGGAAATACCCCAAAGGAATTGTAGATGTAACAAAAAACTGTTTAACGGAATTGTGACTCAGCAGAGATAACAAAATCTTAGCCATACTTTTCAAATGTATTTTTGCGGGAATAAAATTACACACCATGAAACTTTTATATTCCACTTCATAACAACGTGCTACATGACAAAATATGAATGAGTTCAAACGGTTTTGACACTTTGTTTCTTTAAAGCAATGCAAAATATTTAAATGATGCGGAGCTTGGATAAAAGCAGTTAATTTCTAGTTTTAAAGAATTTCTCCCTTTTGCAGTGCAGCGCCTATATTGAAAAACTGCACTAATTAGATTTTTCAAAGGGTCACTTGTAGTGGTGACCCCAGGGATAAAAAAAAAAACTGCTTCGCTCTGCAGATCTACTCAGCTCTGTTTTGCATCTTGGTTTGTGACATTAGTTTTCACTTCAGTTTAGGTTAAGCTGTAGCTTGGAAAAACTTCAGACACATGTCAGCAAATGAGAATCCAAGAACTTACTTGCACACATTTCTCATGGAGTTTAGATCGTTAGTGGCTGATTTACGTTTATAGCTTCATGTATAAATATTGAAAGTGAAATGTATAACTCTGGCTGGTTTTGCCAGGTTATTTATCCATCAACATAGACAGCATTTTTAATATCGATGTTTCCTGTGTTGAAACTAATGTAACAATATGCCGTCAAAAATTTGGATTTGCACTGTTAATGGAGGTTATAAACACAGAAAGCTGTTTAAAAACTTTGTTCATGAGCCATGATGGTAATGTTACAACATCTATTTATGGTAAGACATCAGCTGTGTAAACTGTCTCCTTGCACCACCATCCTCTACAGAAATTTAAAAATAAAACACAAGGCTCTCCCAAGGTAAAAATAAACCTGTTCAAAAAGAACCTATTAAAATCCCCCTCTCGAACCAACCTTGGTCTTGTATCAAAACCATTTTGTGGAAACCCCCTACCTGATCTCTCTGACAGTCTATCCATTGCATTCAGCTTACCTGAGATTTGCTAATTGGGGTAACGGGTCCAGGAGGAAACACCAAGACATCCCTCTCCTCAGCATGACTCTCCAGATGATTCCAGAGGATCCCAAAGCTTTCCTGGGCCAAGGCCAGAAGGAATAAGCAGTGCCTCCAGGACTTACTGGGTCTGCATTAGGTCTCTTCCCCAAAGGGTCAGCCAGTAAAACCTAAAAAAAAACCCCCGCTGCCAGACGACATCCTAATCAAATGCCCTAATCACCTCAATTTATTTATTTTGAGGTGGATGAGAAGAGGCTTTACTGTGAGGTCCCCAAGGAGCTCCTCATCTTACCTCAAAGACTAAATCCAGCTACACTACAGAGGAAAGCTCATTTCAGCTGTTTGTATCCAATAAA
This sequence comes from Fundulus heteroclitus, assembly GCF_011125445.2. NCBI lineage: Eukaryota > Metazoa > Chordata > Actinopteri > Cyprinodontiformes > Fundulidae > Fundulus > Fundulus heteroclitus. Next base: position 20,971,001 of record NC_046375.1, read on the forward strand.
TCTGTCTTGACTGTATGTAAGGGTTGAAAGATAAACAGACCAATAAACCAAGAACTTTGCTTTTTACCCTTGACTTCACCACAACAAATCAGAATTGCCCCTAATTAACTGCAGACAAGACTTCTATCTCTTAGTCCATCTTGTGCAACATCCTGATCCTACCACAATTCTTGGATAAAACAACTTTGATCCTCCGTTGGAGGCAGAGATTTACCTTCAACTAAGAGGGAACGGAACATGTTTTTCTGGTTGAGAACCATGACCTCAGTCTAAAAAGTTGACTCTCACCTTGGAAGCTTCAGGCTCAGTTGAAAAATGCTCTACCCATCCAGCAGGTCACGGTCTGAAGATGCTAGAGAGAATCGCATCATCTCCCAAATTAGATGCCCTTCTCTTCTCTACCACACCTTGAGACACCAGAACCAAAGCTGCATCTAACTGGAACTTATCTTGACAAAATGTTGCAATTCACTACAAAAGCTTAGAGGAGATCATTCAGCAGCGAAATTTCTCCTCCTGCTGCCTTGATGTTCTCCCCACAGTTTTCTTTAAGAAAGTTTTACCTGTCATAGCGTCTGATTTGACTCAGATAATAAACACGTCCCTTCTGTCAGGTGTTTTCCCCCAGTCCCTAAAAACAGCAATTATCAAACCACTGCTGAAAAAAAAAACCAATTTAGACAAACTACTACTCCAGAACTACAGGCCCATCTCAAACCTCCCCTTTATCAGTAAGATTATTGAAAAAGCTGTGTTTCAACAATTAAACACCTTCTTAACAATGACCAGCCGCTTTAATGTTTTCCAGTCTGGTTTCCGTGCTCACCACAGACCAGAGACCGCCCTTATCAAGGTGTTTAATGACATCCATATAAATAAAGACTGTAGAAGAACCACTGTGCTGGTACTATTGGATCTCAGTGCAGCATTTGATACTGTTGATCACTCCATTCTGTTAGAACGCCTGGCGAACTGGGTCGGCCTCTATGGTACAGTTCTCCACTGGTTTAAATCCTACTTAAAGGACAGGGACTTTTTTGTGTCAGTAGGTAACTTTACATCAAAGGTAAAAAAAATCACATGCGGAGTTCCACAATGGTCCATCCTGGGTCCCCTCCTCTTCAATATCTATATGCTCCCTCTAGCTCAGATAATAAAAAACAACATCAGCTACCATAACTATGCAGATGACACACAGCTCTACATCACCATGTCACCAGGTGACTATGAACCCATTCATGCACTGAGTAAATGCCTAGAAGAAATCAATGTATGGATGTGTCAAAATTTTCTTCAATTGAATAAAAAGAAAACAGATGTAATAATATTTGGACCAATAGAGGAGAGATCAAAAGTTAGCACACAGCTTCAGCTGCTTCAGCTAAAAAACACTGATCAGGCCCGAAACCTGGGAGTAGTGATGGACTCAGACCTGAACCTCCAAAAGCATCTAAAGACAGTTACAAGGTCGGCTTTCTATCACCTGAAGAACATTTCCAGGATTAAAGGACTAATGTCTCTGAAGGATCTGGAAAAACTAATCCATGCGTTTATATTTAGTGGAATTGATTACTGCAACGGTGTTTTTACAGGTCTGCCTAAAAAGTGGATCAGACAGCTGCAGCTGATCCAGAACGCTGCTGCCCGCGTCCTCACTAAGACTAAGAAAGTAGAGCATATCACCCCAGTTCTAAAGTCCTTCCACTGGCTCCCTGTATCTCAGAGAATAGACTTTAAAATACTTCTGTTAGTCTATAAATCCCTGAATGGCTTAGCACCTAAATACATCACAGACTTGTTATCAGCGTATCAACCCTCCAGACCACTAAGGTCTTCTGGCTCCAGCCTGCTCTGCATACCTAGAACCAGAACCAAACACGGAGAAGCAGCATTTAGTTCCTATGCTCCACTTATCTGGAATAAACTTCCAGAAAACTGTAAAAGTGCTGAAAGTTCCTTTAAATCAAGATTAAAAACACATTTATTTAGGATTGCCCTCGACTGTTCTAGTTAAACTGTTTTACTGAAACATCATTAGTTCCGCTTTGTAGTCCAACTCTTTTTAATGTTTGCTTTTAGTTTCTATTTTTCCATGTTCTATTTTGTTTCTACATTTTATTCCTACTTGCTTTTATTCTGTTTTTGTTCCTGTATTTTAGTCATGTAAAGCACTTTGCATTGTCTCTGTACTGAAGTGTGCTATACAAATAAATTTGCCTTGCCTTGCCTTGCCTTGTCTTGCCTTGAGATCATGTCCATGACCACCACAAACATGATTAGTGACACAAGGCAGCATGGGAATCCAACCCATTCTAGGAACAAAAACCTTAGTGCCAAGAATATGTTCACAGCTCTTGCTAGGATTATCCAGGGTCCAAATAGCTTTTAAGAGTGTTCAAAGCTAACAGATTTCTAAATTTTTGAATCCCAGACCTGTGTTTGCTGTGGTCTTATTTCTGCTTTTCAAACACCTTTTGGCTAAGAACATAATATATTCAGCAGGCATATTTCAAAACCCCAGACTTTACACTAGGGATTTATTTATGTATTAACAGACAAATATGACATGTCAACTCAACTCTGCTACAACCTAACAGAGCAGAAAGCAAATAACAATCCAAGGTTTTGTAACACATTTTTCATACACAAATGTCTTGCTTTGCATTTAATGGTGGCTCTATTTTTAAAGGAAAAACACAAAAGTTCACGATGAATTTGCTTCAATTGCATTCCACTTTAAAATACTTTTAAATAACTTGTACTGCGAGGGAGGGAGGAAGGAAGGAAGGAAGGAAGGAAGGAAGGAAGGAAGGAACGAAGGAAGGAACGAAGGAAGGAAGGAAGGAATAATCCAAAGAAGGACATAGAAGAGTGGAAAAATGGAAAGAAAGAAGGAAAACAGGAATAAATATTAGAAGGAAGACAAAAAAAGTAAAATGAAAGAAGACAAAAAGTATGGAAGAAAATATGGAAGGAAGAAGTAGGGGAAGGATTAAACCCTTACAACAATAACAGGGAATAAAGTCTATACATTTTTCCATTTCCTTTTTTCAACCTCATCCAAGCCTGGAAAATACCTCATTCTAATAAAAAAATATTTCCAGAGTTTTTTTTTAGGCATTTTCAGACCACGCTGAAACCCTGAACAGTGGGAGAAGTGATTATGATCTTGGCTTACTACAGCTCTATGTCCCTGCATAGCCAATAGTTGTTTGGTACTACAACAGGTAATCAAATGCTCCAAGCTCCTACATCACATCCTGGTTATGTTGGAGACAAACTACGGCTTTTTTTTTACGTTAGCTCAGGCGCAATAATTCTAAAGTTCACTGTTTGGTAGCCCAGTTATTCATACAGATCACATGTCCAGTAACTTCAGCCGACTGTGTCAGAGCGCTATGTGATAAATGTCTGTTTCACTGAAGCCCTCAAATGCCTCAAGTGCATTACAGCCCATTTCAGGCCACAGTGCTCAAGAGGTCGGGGCGTATGGAGATCTGACAGATGCAATGAACATGGCTTTAACGCCTATCTTTAACACTTAAATTCTGCAGCCATAATGCATTGTACACTGAGAGTTACCCCAAGGCTCAGTAACCGTGTGAGTCATTGACATACCAGTGACTCGACTGCACAGTCAATTACACATCTACCTTTCATGGGACAGCAGCACAAGGCAGGCAATGAGTTCATCCATGCATTCAACCTACAGCAGCCATGCTTTCACCAGAGGTGAAACCCATATACAGACAGGGGAGACAAGAGGATATTAGGCGATTTTTTTTGTTCTATGTGGAGAATAAAGGTTAATAACAGTCCTTTCCTGTGTCATATTTGACATGACCAGTCATCGCAGTAATTACAATCATTACACTCCAAAGGATGTCTAGTTATCCCTCTTAAACACAGGCCACACAAAGGAAATCAATTATTCAATCAGAGCCTTCCCATTCATCCCTGCCTGAGTTCACTTAATTTTGGGCCTGGGTGAATCTGCCGCAAATAAACCCCACGACTGCCGAAGAAAAGACGAACAGGCCCCTAATTTGTACGCTTTCAGACGGTCAATCACGTTTCAAAGGAATGCAAGCTTATTCTGACAATCAGGCCGACATGAATGGGAATGGGTTTCATCTGCTACTTTACATAAGTTATCTGGTGATAAAGAGGGCAGACGAAGAGAGGGAGGGGTGAGCTCTCTGACGAGAAGTACAAGCCTGTGGGCCTCCTCCAATCCTACGCCCCCCCCCATCTCTCTTCTTTCTCTCATCCCCCTTTCACCTCATTTCTCACCCATCCTCTGCTCCTCATCTTGCCTGTGCCCACTACGATTGGCAGCATGTAATTTAAAAGCATGGGCACAAAGACCAAATGCCAAGCCCATAATGGAAGCTGGTTGTGTTCGGATTTAAATGGGCTTCTCTGCTCAGGGCCCAGGGCCTGTAATTAAGATCACTGGGACAAAGGAGAGGAGACAGTCTTACAATGCAGTCGGGACCTGGTTGAAGGAGAGGGGGAAGACAAATATCGACTCCTTGCACCAAAAATGGAATAGATTTTTTTTAATGACTCCTTAGTAGTGATAAAAGGGAATAAAGTTAAGGTGAAAGTTGAACCGTAAAGATGTAGAAACGTGTCTCTTTCTACTGTCTTGAGTGACAGTCTGGTAACCGAAGAAGTGCTCATTCCTTAATAGAGTGTTTTAAGATTTTTGAAGTGAGGATCCATTAAAAGGTTTCAAGCAGTTCATACCTGAGTGTGGTTCTTAATTAAAACTCCAAGAGAATTATCGTTTAGAACAATACCAGATTAATTGTAGCCAACAGCTTGTCTAAAAGGGACCAAGACCAAAGCAGACTTTGTCTCAAAAGAACTTCAGTCTGAAAAACTCCACAGTGCTTTATGGTAAAGATTATAGATAAACCTTTGCCATGTCTTCATTCTTCTGTAATGTACACAAATTAATTAATCATTTACACAGGAAATGGAGGTAGGAGGCAATTCGCCATTGATGATTTCCCTGTGTAAAACAGTTCCAGGTCAAGCAGTATAAAAACTCAATGAAATACTGTTCACTCAAACCACTCTAAAATTCTAGCGTTTTACACAATTTTACTTTTATATGGTATTGTATATTTCTTTGGTAAATACTCCTCAGATCCTCTGTTGTCTAAATAACTGCAAATTGAAAATGTGGCAGTGGTTTAAAGTTTGTAAAATAGCTGTTGCTTAAATCAATGTGAAATGAACGTTAATTAAGAGAGTAGAAGATTCCAGTACGGCTTTAAAGTCTAACGTGGCTTCTAAGTCTTTTTTTTTTTTTTTCCAAAGGTACCACCCAGAAAATTCAGGTAGATGTTCTACTTCAGACGTATTGCAAGTCCAGAATGGCGTTCCACAAGGTTCAGTCCTTGGCCACTTGTTGTTTTTGATATATGTATATAAATACTCTTGGATTTGGCTATGGTGATACTATATACTGTATCATGTTGGATAGTGTATATCATGGGACAGTGACATTTGTATTACTAATTGTGGTTTCCTTAAGCCTGGTTTATGCTTGATGCACGGATGTTCCACGCGGAAATGAGACGTATGGATACAACGTCTGCAGGATTTATGCTCCGTGCGGCTCTTCCTCTGAAGTAAGATCTTTCTCCTAGACTCTAGAGGGCAGCGGTGTTCTATGCCAAGCGTACTACACCCCACTACATGTAGAAGTAGAAAACACAGTTGTTTCCAACATTTTAAAGCCTCTCACATTTTTCCAAGAGTTATGATGATTTCTGTCGAGGAATTGTTAACAATTTGTTGATCACGATGATCTTTATGGGACGACTCATAAAAATCTTTGTATTTACGAACCTCCACTAATGGGAGCGCTTGCTTTGGTGTAGTTAGGAATTTTCCTAGGTGCGTAGAGCGTCAACTTTAGGCTGCGCAGAGGGGAGTGGTATCCAAAATGACGTAATATGGCCAGGTGGACCTTGCAGATGCGTCAAGCAAAAAACACCTTTTACTCATCATTGTATGCTGTACAGTGATGTAAATTGGTCATCCCCAATGCCGGGTTCACACGGCAAGATAATTAGTCTGATGTTTGGCCCGATTTTCCCCTTTCAACAATCTTAAGGATGCCCCAATTATCAGGATGGCTCTGAAAATAATTTTATAAGATATTCCTGCTTTATGTGGCGTGTTAGGAGTGATCTAGTTTGCTCAGAACAACGTCCGGACCACACTGACCTCAAATTAGGGAAGTTCAACTTGCTGGATTGTCTTGGGCCAATATCGTAGTGTGTGTTGTGTTCCCAGAGGGCAAACGAGCATGGAGCTTGTTGAATGTGACGTGTAGCCAATCAGAAAACGAGGTGATGGAAACACGGAGTGAAAAATAAATTCCATATCATAGTGTAGCAAGCAGTAGCCGTCTTTGTACTCCACTTTTTTGTAAGGTTTCTGTTAAAATGAGTCCACAAACTATTGCCACTGTTCTTCGTTGTCGGCCATATTTATTTACTCTGAACTCATGTTTGATGTATGGCGGTTTTCCAAGTTTTCCGTCTGACATCTAAATGTTTCTGAGTGAAATATGTTTGTGTGTGGTGTGTCATGCTGCTGTTTGACCATACAGAACACACTGTATGAGCAAACCTGTTATGTCTACGATTTTTTTATCGTCATGGAGGAGAACTCGGGTTTCAACTTTCAAAAACTTACAACACAGCCATAGGTTTGATTCCTTCCAATTTTCACAGCAATCCTAACCTCCATGCTGGTGATCCCAACATCTCCCCTATATTATTTGGGCAATAATATAAAGCTTGGAACTCCAAACTCCTCCAGACATTTGAATTGAGAAAGCTTTCTGGATGGGAAGCGAAATGTCTTCAAACTTCGGAGAAAAGTCCAGTTGTTTTTTGTTTTTTTTACTTGTTTTGGAATGATCATGACCTAGATGACGGAGAATCTTCACCAGTCATGTGTGGTGTATCTCAGATTTTGAAAGTCAGCTGATAACCTTAAAATCTTGCTGTGTGAACCAGGACTAATGCTCACTGAGTTAGTCGTGTAGCGTTCCCCTTCACTCATGACCCCTTTTGATATGGAAACAAAGAACATTGTTCAAGTTGTAGACATTTTACAAATGGTGGTTCCAAGAGAAAGAACTAAGCTCAGACAGAGAAAAACACAAGCAAAAACAAAACAATCGTTTGGGCTTTCAGCACCAAACTATTTTGTTTGATATTTTTCTGTGAAACTTCACATCATATGATGAACATAAAGTCCTCTAGGAAACTACAACCTATGGTAACTGTATGCATGCATTTGGGATTCTATCTATGTAATTCAGTGTCCTTTTGTGTAAACTTTGTAACTGATTAAACAAAGATAGGATAAAGAATGTCCTTCTGAATTTATACTAACTTTGTTAGGGTTACCTACCCCAGGTAAGATATTAATTGCTCACAATCTTTTAATAGAACCTAAAAGATACAAACCGTCCCTTTAAAATGACAACATGGAAATGAAGCTGAAATTAGTCTCGGCTAACTTTCAAGGATCCACCACAGAAGATGCATGTCTTTGATTCCTTATGGAGTATGTCACATTGCAAAGAGCAGCTTAACTTCAGAGAGAATTACTATCACTAAGCACCAACTCCATCAGCATTCCTTTAGGGGTATTTGATCAATCTGAATGATGAAAAGACTATGGAGAGGCCTTCAAACCCGGATAGAGGGCTGGAAGTTTCGTCCTCCAACATCCATACTCCCGCCATCACTCTCTCTCTCGAGCATTTTTTTTCCTTGTTCCCGAGGACACACTCTAAGCGCCTGGTGCTCTGGGTGGTTGTGTGTTCAGACCTTTTTGCCGTTTAATTAGATTTGTTAAAACAATTTTTGGAGTGCTTTATTCGGTAAAAGCTCTCAGGGGTTAATATCCGCAGAACACTTCTGTTCAGCTTCTTTTCACCAATGGAGCATAAATTATTTAAATTATTCAGAATTGTGCGACCTTTTATCTCACCCCCTTTGAAGGCAGCAAATTAAAAATGCAAATGGGCTAACTAATTAATATGCAAATTCATTCATTCCCAGTTAACAATTAGCAATTAAACCTGCAGTGTCTAGAAAGAGCACTGACAAAATTAGCAACTTATTTTTTTTTTCCATTAAAAAAAATAGCCCATACGACAAAAAAAAGATGACTTTTGCAGACAACCACCTGTCTTGAAGCAAACTAAATTAATCAGAGACAGAGCAATGCGGGTGTAGTCATGTTGCAGACAGAAATGTATGGCCTTTTTCTTTGTATATTTCATAACTCAATCAAACGTTAATTGAAACATGAAAGTGAAGTGTGAGAGAGATTCTCGCTGAGTGCGAGGTGCTTCTGGAAGAGCAGGAGAAGCAACACCGAAAAGCAGGTAGATAGAGAGTTTCCTCATTACATAACAAAGATTAATAGCAGGTCCAACGTTTTATTGCTATGGTCAGATATCCAGAGCAAAAAAGTACAGCAGCAGCAGCAGCAGCAGCAGATCCATAAAACACCGAGAGCTGTCAGACGGCTTCCTATTTCCTTCAACGCGCTCAAATGCAATCATACTACTATCTACCATATTACACCTTATGATACCTAATGTTACAAAGCCGACATCAATCATGTACGCCAAGCCCCCCGAATGTCTCTCCAGTGTGTGAATTTAACCAGATCCTGATTCTTTGAAGTGATAGCTGGAAGGTGCGGGGGCCGGGGAGGCGGCGAACGCACCTCCTTGTAAAGGTTATCTGTGATACACAGACCCGGGGGCAACCTGCCTCCGTGCACATCGCCGCCATTCAGCCTGGAACGTACACAGGAGATTCATGTGTGGAGATCACTGTCAGCTGCCAGGCTGTGTATGACAATGGAGGTTAGTCAGTCAGTCAGTTGGGGGGGAAACAGGAAGTATTTGTGAGTTGAAAAAAATGTTTTTTGTCTCTTTTTTTCCACTTTTTAATTCACTCATAGATGCATAAGTGGGTAAAAAAAATACCTGTCAAATTATTTTTCTTGTGATATCTTCATAATAAACAGTTGTGATTGTGCATCACAGTTGTGCATTTCATGATCCAGCTACTATTTTAAACCATAGTGGTTTATACCACGTCATTAAAAATTTTAAATTCACATTTTACAAAATTACAGTCATGGGATTATGTACTTATATGTACTTATTTAGAACATGTTGTGTTATCCAACAAACATAACCCATGTGTGTTGTTCAACACCACTGACTCTGTTCTTAACCCTCCTCAGAACCCTTGCTTAGAAGCATCGTCTGATTTATGTAATGATTTTTTTTTTTAAAGTTCCTTGCTCTGATTCTCCCTCCTTACTCTGACCCTTCTGTCTGCAGCTTTTAGGCAGTTTGAACCTGGGACCCTTTCTTTTTTTAAATGACATGGTTAGGCATCTTAAGTCATCTGGCTCCCCACGGGATCCAGTCCCTTGTGGATTTTTTAAGGAGGTCTTTTTCAGTTTTGCACAATATGTCCATAACATTGTTAAATGCAGTCTGTCCACTGGTGTGGTCCCTGCAAAACTTAAACATGCAGTAATTTCATTGCCTTTTAAGAAACCTGGGCTAGATCACTCTGTTATTTATGGACCCATTTCTAAGCTGCCATTTGTTTACATTTTTTTTTAGAGAAGATTGTTTTCTTTCACTTACAATCATTGTTGGATGAAAATAACATTCTTGAAACCTTTCAGTCTGGTTTCAAAGCTCGTCACAGTACTGATTATGGATTATTAAGAGTTGATAATGATATCTTGTTGGCATGTGATTCTGGTACCTAGACGGTCTTAGTTCTGCTTCGATACAGTTGACCACTATATCTCAATATCACGTCTAAATCATTTATTAGGCATTTAGCACACATTCTCTGGAACGGTTTAGATCGATATTTCTCTGTTAGCATTTCAAACACTGGATCATCTTGCACTCCTTTATCGGGTCCAACAGAGCTCAATTTTAAGACCTCTACTCTTTTCATTATACTTATTGCTTTTAGGCTCCATCCTCAGAAGATATGGAATTCCCTTCGATTTCTATGCTGACGATTATCACCTCTATCTGCCCATGAATCAGGGTGACAGCTTCTCAGTGAAGGCCCTGTTGGACTCTTTGGATGACATTAAAGCTTGGCTAGCTCTGAACTTTTTTTAATTTTGACAATAAGAAAGCTGAGGTAATGTTGTTTGGACCATGTCGGTCCTATGACCCAATTACTGTTGATTTGGGATCCCTGACAGCATATTTTAAACCAAGTCTCACTGATTTTAGTTTTAAGTTAGTCAGTGATTCTATGTTGGAGTGAATCAGTCTTTGCTTTCTCATTTGCAGCTGGTTCAAAATGTTGCTGTGCGTATCTTAACAGGTGCTCCAAAAACAGAGCGTATTAACCCAATTTTGGCCTCCATTGGCTCCCAATGTATTTTAGAGTTCATTTTAAAATTCTTCTTTTCATTTTTACGTGTTTGAATGACCTTGCCCCGCCGTACCTCTCTGAGCTTCCTCATCCCTACTTGCCCTCTCGGCCCCTGAGGTCAGCTGAACTGCATCTCTTGGAGGTACCGATTCTAAATTTTCCTAAGAGGAAGCTCAGAGGGGGCAGGGCCTTTTCTGTTGTTACTCCTCAATTATGATATGAGGCTCCTTCACTGATCATCTTTAAAACTCGCCTTAAAACCAACTATTATTCTTTGGCTTTTACCACTAGCGAGACTTAGTTTTTGCTTTACATTTTTTTTTTTGTTTTTTGTATTTGGAAGTTGTTGTTTTTTTGTTTCAGTTCAAAGTCAGGATTGCAGTGCGACAATGTCTGCTTATGTCAGATTTTCAATTGCAAAAGTCAGAGGCCACTAAGCTACCCTAGTTTCAGATTTCTTGAGAACCCATTTGAGACCCAGTTAAGATCCACTTAAACTTCTCAACTGGTTTTACTGTTACTGGTAGAATTTCAGGAACTCCTGTGGTGTCCCATACAAGAAGTCGTTTGTGAGCCCATGCCCTCTTAGCACTGAAGCAGCATGAATAAAATCCATATGGGACCCATTTACACGTGGGCTGGGAAATATGACTGATGTACAGGGCTGGCCCAAGTTAACAGGGGCCTTAAGAAGAACTGGGGGTCCACTTCCTAACCTCAACACTACTATTGAGTTCCAATACAGATTTGGCAGAATGAGGTTTGATGGATCAGGTTAATTTGGCTGGTCTTACAAGCAACCATGGGAGAATGTAAAGTAAGGGGATTTTGTGAATCATCAAGTCCTGTCTTAAGTAAATGTGTGACTCTTGAAGTTCTCTGGGTTTGTGTTAGGAAGAAAATGTGAAATTCACAATACTTTACTGTGCCAGGATGTAATACATAACTTTTAACATGGTGTGAAAAGCTGGTTTAATTTATTTATTAGCTTTTTTCATATTTAGGCATAAACTGACCATATTGGGATTACATTTAAAGGCAACCTATTTTGCGTATTTTTAAACAAGTCAGGATAGGTCTATAGGCTATACAAAACATGTTCATTACAGTTTTTGCTCAAAATCACTCTCAGATAATGAGATTTCACCTCCTGAGTTCCCCCTATTTTTAGCACCTTTCAGAATGAGTTGTTTTATGTCATTTTTATGCAAATAAGCTGTAGCTGGCTACACTCCCAAATCAATGTTTACACTCGCACTTTGTACACGTAAAAATGGCTGCAAACAGATGCACAATGGTACAACCGTACATCTTTGACCCTGAGTCAGACCCAGAAGCAGAAGAAGTGGAGCCTCCTGCACAACTTAGGTTGAGTACCGGTACCGATTCCCTGTTCAGTTTCACTGTTTTTTTTGTTTGTTTTTTTCCTTTCCTTTCTTTTTTTCTAATCATTTTTTCCGGTCTGGCAATGTGGCAATAAGAATTGTTGTCTTAATGCCAAAAAGAGCCAAACAGATTTTACTTTCACAAGTGGAGCCTTACCGCATTCGCCATAGTGCTCTGCTTGATTTATACGTGCAAGAAGCTTTATTATAATTAATGCAGGGAATATTTCATGTTATATGGACACCGGAACAAGAAGGTAGAAGAGAAGAAAGGGAAAAAAGAGAAAAGGTGAAAGAACGATCCTCATTCTCTGTGTGCTTCTTCGCCTGCAAAGAGAGATGTAAATTACAGGTACAATCAATAATAATAAGGGTTTTCTGTATGAAAGTGAGTCTGTAAGTACCTGGATCCAAGCACCTATAGGTGATTGTGAGAGTGTGCTTGTGTATGTAAGGTTCATCCATGAGAAAAATGCTCAATAGTGGTTGTGAAGAGCCAAAGACCTGCCCCCCAGACCGAGGCAGACGCCAGGGGAACCAAGACCACAGATGCCCAAAGGGACCCCCACAGCAAGGGTGCCCAAAAGGGGCCAACCCAGGAAATCTGCCTTCCCCAACCAAGGGAAGAGGAGAGACGGCCCCAAATAAAAAATAAAAAATAAAAATAGGGCACAGTACACACACTCACACTTACCACACACATCCTATATTCCCAGGTCCAGGCGCTGGCACCCAAAAAGGGTACAAAGCCCCCGGACCCGGTAAGTGAACCCTAAAATCAAGATGGGGGGAGGGGGGGCTCCACAACAACCCGACCTTCCCGGTCCATGCTTCGGTCCTGACCCCCCATCTGGTCCTGGCCCCAGACCAGACGACCCATGGGCCCACCCACCTGGAGATGAGGCCAACATTAACCAAATGGGCCAATCAACCACAGTCTCCCCCACACCCTCCCCCTCCATACCAGGTTTTGCCTCAGCTTCTGACCTCTACGAACCCACATTCAACCATAAATGGTCGATGCAACGCACCTCATGAATGTTGAATGTCACCTGATCGTTTTTTTTTTCTTTTTTTATCATGGTGACATGGCAGCCACGGATAAAAGGCAAAGAAACTGTGAGAAAAGCTTGGAGAGAAGCTGATCAAATTGAAAAACAGAGGTAATAGCACATACATAGGATGCCCACATTAAAATAAGTTGTTAATATGCTGTTAAAATAAGTTATCACAAATTAAACGAGGCTGTGGTTCTTCTTGAAATTCCCCTGTGGCTGTGCGTTCAGATCGACATTCAGAGGAGGGTGGGAGGCCAGGATAAATGAAAGGTTTTCCTTGAGATTACCAACCCCCCCCCCCCCCCCCCCCAAAAAAAAAGAAAAGAAAAATTGCAAAAAGAATTTTAGGAAGCCGATGGGCGCTGAGCGCTGCCTGGGTGTGAGTGGTGTCCTTTGAGCTCTGGATGTTAGAGAGCTGCCTTTCAGCATCTGGGAGGGAGGTGTAGCCACTTTCTGCTGTAGGTTATGGCAAAATGCAATGCTCAGAGTCTAAAGCAGCATATTGGCCAGTCCTCATTATTGGCCGGGAAATATTTGATCCTCCAGCAGTGCCTGTGCATCCATCGAGCAGCATTACGCACAACAGATAAAATGTAGTGCGCACATCTATTTAAGATTTAAGATGGCTCTTCTTTTATTAATTTTAAATGTCCCATTTGTATACTGTAACACTGCAGTTTTTATGTTTATGATCTAGATGATCTACGATAAAAGTCTGATATGAAGTGAAGTTGAACATCTGAGAGGAATCCTCATGGACCTTGGTTGCAATTCACCACTTCACTATCTGCATCAGCAATTTCCCCTGTCTCCAAAATGAGCGTACGCCTGGGTCAGAGCTGCCATGAGGATTTGTACATTTTCCTGTCAACTTTTTTAAAAAATGGATCCTAACTTTTGCGTGGAAAGCGACGTACGGCATGTTTCACGTGCTTACGCAAGCTTTATCAATGGGACCCATGGAGAGTGACGTCATTCCTAGATCTGAGCTCAGGCTTCCAAGGAAAATCAGATCCACCATTGTAATCACTGTCAGCCTCACTCCACCTGTCAGCTGGCGACTTCCACCTTGAAACTCGGCCAGCTCCATCATCACATACTGACAAATGCTCCATGATTGCCGGGGTCTTTAAACCTGATTCTTGTGTTTCATTTACTTGCACTAAGTGCCCACATCCCCTGACACTTGCATGCTATATTGCCAAAGAAGGCTCATATATTATTTATTGCTGTTTAATATTGTTTTTGAATATTTGTAGTGCCTTTAGGCCTGGCTTTCAGATGCATTCTGTGCTTTAATTTCTCCTCGGAATTGATTTCTTTTTTTGCTTTGAGTGTTGGCTGATTATAAGCATGTTCTTGAATAGAAATTTAAACAAATATGCAGGCATTATCCATATTGCCACTCTTTCCCCCCCAACATCTTTAGATTACCTATATTTAAAACACTTCTTAATCAGATAATTTCCTGTTCACGTTCTGCAAACTAAACATGGTTCCATATACTTTGCTGACCGTTATGCCACTGACACCATGCAGCTCTAATTTGCTTGCTGGTTTGCATATACAGTACATGCTGCTAATATACTAGTCGCCGCATAATTGCTGCACTCCCCACAAGACACTCCACATGCATCTCTTTATCCGCTCATTCGTGGAATAAATAGAACTAAAACACAAGAAATGCAGCAAAGAGCCTCTTTCAAGCAAATAGGCTGGGGGTGGGGTAGATAATTAATTCTGAGATTAATGTACTGTAGCAGTGGTGTGTTATTAAAACGCTATTTTTAAATTACAGCTCAGAAAGCACCCCCTTGGGATTAAGAGTGTTAGCCACTGATCTCTGCTTAAGTTATGGATGGAAAAGGAGGGGGGTTATGTTTAACATGCCCAGGTCCCATCTTATGGCTCATGCTGTGGGCCGACACTAGAAATCTTTTTGGTGTCCCCCCCCCCCCCCTCCTTTCGCCTCAGAGACTCAATAAAATACCTAAGTGCCTTTATCAGTACAGCTAGAACTTGTGCTTTCCACTAAGTATTTAGAGCGTTTCATAGGCGAAGGCCACTGCTGTCTCTTACAAGTGTTATTTGATTAATGGAGCACACTGTGTCTAGTGTAAAACAATTGTTGGTGGAATAAGGGAATGTTGGGAGGTTTTTGTAAGAAAGATCGCAAATCTTCTGGTGATTTACCATTTAAAAGGTAGGTGCACAACTCATTGTGGGACATGCAGCTTAAGGGCCAAAGCTGTCTTAAAGGAGCAGAGTATTTACTTTTCTGGGGTAGACATAATCACCACTGCATCATAACTACTCCACAGTGGTCGAAAAACACGAGTAAAGAATCCATTTTCAGCAGTAATCTATGATTAAATTTGACTAGAGGGGGAAAATGGACAACCTTGAAAAGATCAAAGTTAAGCACTATGCATTTTCCGTGGGAAATTCCAAGATCTTCCTGCACCTTACAACGCTGTAACATTACTGCAGCCCGTGCAATTATTGGCACTCCTTTAAATAATCTGTGATGAGCCTAAAATAAATCAATATTTGAACTAAAGTAGCTTGCAAAAGTTTTCATACCACTTAATATCTTGTTAAGTCACAACCACAAACTTATTTGTGGTTTACTGGAACTTCACACAAGGGACCACTATAAAGTAGTATATAATTGTAAAGGGAAAGGAAACAGATACATGGATTGTGATAGATGGTAAAATCTGAAAAGGATGGATGGTATTTATATTGCCCCCCCCCCTCATTAAATACTTTAAAGGACCACCTGCTGCAAACAAAGCCTCTACCAGATTTTCAGTTTTAGTGACTGAAATTTCTGCCAATCTTTCAAGCTCAGTCCAGTTAGATAGCAATGGTGCTGTGGAAATTATTTTTTAAGTATTGACACAGATTTTACATTAGATATACAGGGGTTGGACAATGAAACTGAAACACCTCTCATTTTAGTGTGGGAGGTTCCATGGCTAAATTGGACCAGCCTGGTGGCCAATCTTCATTAATTGCACATTGAACCAATAAGAGCAGAGTGTGAAGGTCCAATTAGCAGGTAAGAGCACAGTTTTGCTCAAAATATTGCAATGCACACAACATTATGGGTGACATACCAGAGTTCAAAAGAGGACAAATTGTTGGTGCACGTCTTGCTGGCGCATCTGTGACCAAGACAGCAAGACTTTGTGATGTATCAAGAGCCACGGTATCCAGGGTAATGTCAGCATACCACCAAGAAGGACGAACCACATCCACAGACAGCTTCCTCTGTGGACGCAAGAGGAAGCTGTCTGAAAGGGATGTTTGGGTGCGAACCTGGATTGTATCCAAAAAACATAAAACCACGGCTCCCCAAATCACGTCAGAGTTAAATGTGCACCTCAACTCTCCTGTTTCCACCAAAACTGTCCATTGGTAGCTCCACAGGGTCAATATCCACGGCCAGGCTGCTATAGCCAAACCTTTGGTTACTCGTGCCAATGCCAAACGTCGGTTTCAATTATGCAAGGAGCGCAAATCTTGGGCTGAGGACAATTTGAAACATGTATTGTTCTCTGATGAGTCCACCTTTACTGTTTTCCCCACATCCGGGAGAGTTACGGTGTGGAGAAGCCCCAAAGAAGCGTACCACCCAGACTGTTGCATGCCCAGAGTGAAGCATGGGGGTGGATCAGTGATGGTTTGGGCTGCCATATCATGGAATTCCCTTGGCCCCATACTTGTGCTAGATGGGCGCGTAACGGCCAAGGACTACCGAACCATTCTGGAGGACCATGTGCATCCAATGGTTCAAACATTGTATCCTGAAGGAGGTGCCGTGTATCAGGATGACAATGCACCAATACACACAGCAAGACTGGTGAATGATTGGTTTGATGAACATGAAAGTGAAGTTGAACATCTCCCATGGCCTCCACAGTCACCAGATCTAAATATTATTGAGCCACTTTGGGGTGTTTTGGAGGAGCGAGTCAGGAAACATTTTCCTCCACCAGCATCACACCGTGACCTGGCCACTATCCTGCAAGAAGAATGGCTTAAAATCCCTCTGACCACTGTGCAGGACTTGTATATGTCATTCCCAAGACGAATTGATGCTGTATTGGCCGCAAAAGGAGGCCCTACACCATACTAATAAATTATTGTGGTCTAAACCCAGGTGTTTCAGTTTCATTGTCCAACCCTTGTAAATTTGGTCTTTCAGTGACACTAGTGTAGGACACGACAATGCTTCATTCTAAATCAATTATTTTACTGTTTTCTTCCTGTCTGTTAAACCATCTCCCCAATTTTGGTCTCACCTCACCAGAGCATCTTCTACCAGATGTTTTCTGTGTCCCCCGGTTTGCCTTCAACTTCTTGCCTATGTTCCATAAAGAACAGATTTGTACAGCACATGGCTTCTACTTGTCATTTCGACCGATTCTCCCTGCCGGAGCTGTGGATCTCTGCAGCTCTTCTAGAAGCAGCAGGGTACCATGGCTGTTTCTCTGATTAATGCTCTTCTTGCCTGGTCTGTCAGTTTTGCTGGAATAGCAGGTCTCAGTAGGTTTGTAAAGGTTGCTTTATGCTTGATGCACGTACATGACGTGCGGACACAACGTCAGCAGCATTTAAGTCTGGTTTATACCTGACAATTCCATATTACGTAATTTTGGCTTCTACGCCCCTCTGCACGGCCTAAAGTTTCAGCACTGTGTAAATATAGACATTTTTATGATTCCGCCCAAAAATGCTGCAAACTTGTCTGCATGTCTCATTTCCTCACAGGATGTACGTACGTCAAGCATGAAGCAACCTATGCTCCTTGCGGCTCTTCCTCTGAAGTAGCGCTATTCTCCTAGACTCTAGAGGGCAGTGTTGCACTCCTACGGCAAGTGTACTACACTCCACCGCACGTTGAAGTAGAAAACAAGATTTAGGCCTCTTACTTTCTTCCAAAAGAGTGACGGTGATTTATGTCAGGGAATTGTTAACAACTTCTTGATCACTGTGATTTTGTTTGGGGCAAAAACATAAATATCTCTATATTTATGAATCTCCGCCAGAAGGAGTGCTTGCTCGTCCGTCATGTTTTTTTTTTTTTTTCTGCGCTGAGCTATCTGCATAGAATTTGCAACATTTTCCCAGGTGTGCGGTGTGGAAACGTTTGGCCGCGCTGAAGGGCGTGAAAGCCAAAATTATGTAAAATGGAAGCGCGGACCACGCGAATACGTCAAGCATAAACCAGGCTTACGTGTCCCATACTCTTTCTGTTTTACTCCAAGAGATGTTCACATTTTCTGTTCAAACATTCGCTCCAACTTTCTCCCCGAGTGTGCGTTCCTGGTTCCTTCATGATGCTGTCTGTTCAGTAATGTTCTCTCTGAGTCCTTCAACAAACAGTTGGACTTATACTGAGATTAAAATACAGACAAGGTATCTCTGTCCTGATTTTGTGATTTTTGAAGGCAATAGGCTGTACAATGGATTTTATTTAGGGGCATCAGCGTACCCCTAAATACAAATGCAAGTCAAATGTTTCAGATGTTTTTGTGGAGAGAAACAAAAATATGCATGCTCTCCCTTCTACTTGACAATTATGTGCTGCTGTGTATTTGTTGATCACATGAAATTCCAATGAAATACAACACAGCTTTTGGTTGCGATGTGGAAAAAATGTGGGAAAACAAAGGGGTAGGAATACTTGAGCAGAGCTTTGTGTTTATACCTTTATTTGTTTTGCACGTCTGATGAATCAGATGAATGTGAACGCAAGCATAAGGTTGGAACAGATGGATTAAATAGATCTGCTCCACAATCACATCATGAAACAACACTGAACCGCCGAAACCGAGGTTTGCCAAGCTGTCTAATTAAACCAAGACTGTAAGTTTAATAGATGTGTAAAATGTCAAACTTGTTATGTTCATTCAAATTGCGAGTTTATTTTCTCCATGTATTTCCCAAGAAAAACAGACAGTAATTGAAGAGTTAAAAAAAGAGATTTGAAACTTTTTTTGAATTTTTCCTAAGCAAGAAATTTCCCCAATTTTTTAGTGTCAAAATTAAAGAAAGGAATTTATCTTATATTTGGTTACATTTAAATGATATCTTATTAGCTAAACCTTTTAAGACATTCTGATGTCCAAAACAAATCCCACTGTGTTTTAGTGTTCCGCTCTGGTAAAGTCTATGTGGTAAACCTAGCGATTTAGGTCCCACTTTACCTTAGCAGGTACTGCTGTTTAAAAGAGTTGTGATAACACTCAGGTTACTCAGAGAACTTTTAAAGAAAATAAAGTGACGTCTGCCAAGGTCTTTATGCTGTTGGCATAATATGCCTGTTTGTCAGCAGTATTACTTTAAAGGTTATGGATGGAGCTACATCATCAACATTTTACCAGATGTGAGACAGGGCCTGAAGTAATTATATTTTGGTCTCGCTCAGAAGACAGATCTGGAGTAAGGATATTTTTATGAAGTTTTTCATAACTTGTGTTCTGATAAATCTGTAAGTATGTTTTGCTCTTTTTGCACAAAAAATTTATTTGGTGCACAAACCTAGTACAAACATGGACATATACACATGTGACCATTCACTACACATAGTGTATAATGGTAAAGTATGCAATTTTACAAATAAACAGGTCTCACTCGCTATGTTAATGTAGAATATCAGTAATTCACAGGAGTGTGTTAACACAGTGCCCAAAGGGAAAGGCATCAGCAATGGCCTTGGAGAAACAAATGTGCAGCATGTCCAACAGTTTTAGTCGATCATTTAACACTGAGAAAGATAATTCACAAGTTGAAACTTTTAGGACAGCTGCTGTAACTCTTCCCAGGATTTGTATGTCTCTGCAAATAAAGTTGGATCTGTGCGATGCTCAGAGCAATTGCAAAAAAAACAAAAAAAAAAAACAAAAAAAAAAAAACTTGAGCAATGACTCCCCAGATCTCTGCTACAATGTAAAACGCTACAATGAATGCCTTCATAATTAGAAAGAAAGTATGAGCAAGCACGGCTTGTTTAGAAGGGTCATCAGATAAAGGCTTCTCTCTAAGGACAGTAGGGCAGCATGAAGTTGTATCTGAATACCTGAACCATGAGACTGCAACAACATTTGTGCAGCTTTTGTTTTTACTATTAAAACAGTTTGTACTGCTTTCATTTTTGTTATCATGCTGCATATGGTATGCCTAGTTATTAATTAGTTGTTCTGAGTTCATGCCCACTGTTAATAGCTTATCTGTGCCTGAGAAATCCAAGTTCTGCTGTACATGTTTGTGTACGTTGAGGCTATTCTTTAAACTGATGACACTGCAGAATATGGCCTTACGCCTCACTGCAGCATTATTTTGTCTGAAAGAGTAATAATAATAGAAAAGATCCAACGTGTGCTTGCGCAAAACATTTAGAACAGCGCTGACATTCATTATTATTTGGATAACGTTTGATAACAGCATCAAAGGTTTTGTGCAGTTGCACCAATACAGGTGCTTTACCATTTGCACCACCTGTACTTGCCAAATGTTGAACTCAAGCATCTCTTGTGCTATTTGACGAAGGCAGAAAAACATTACACGTAGGCAGAACAACATTTGAATAAAATAAAAACATGTAAAAAAACAGGTTTGTGTGTATGAGATGACCACAGCACGGCCTGCGTGTGTGCAGCCCCGTGTTTGTGGGTGTAGTGTTCTGTTTTTAACATTGGCAGAGAGCTCCCTGCACCTGTGGCTGCTGGCAGACCATCCGGTGTGTCGCAACTCCGGAGGGACCTTGAAGCCGGTCGCAGTGGGAGAGAGGATCTGTCCTGCTAACCATAATTAGCACAGGCCTGTTGATTCACCGATAATGAGCAGGAGTTCATTAGCGCCACACTAATTGCTGCCTACTTCACCACCGCCGCAGCCATGCCAGCCCTAAAACCCCTTGCACTCTGAAAAAGTTTGCTTTTCTATCACGTTATGAAAAAAATGTATACAAATGTGTAACTTTTCAGCCCATTGTAGTAGAAACAGACTTTTAAAAGCACGAAGAGCACAAATACAACCAAAGAGAGTGTTTTGACCTTACCATTATTTATTTTGATGTGTTCCTTTTAAGCAAACTCAAATTCTTATTGAATTTAACCAATTTCATGATGCATTTGTTCTCCCTGGAGGGATCTGTTATAAAATATTTGCTTGTAAATATTCAAAATAGTTGTCACAGAGTAGTTCCACTTAAATTTCAGAAGTCTGGTGCTTGACATTGAGGGGAAAGGAATCATAGTTTTTTCACAACATAAAGTAACTTTTGATTTCTTTCTCTGAATCAAAAACTTTAAAACCATATAAAAGTACAAAAGGAGAGCTATAGTTTGAATAGCTTTAGTCTTGGATAGACAATAGCATGCGCTTGGTAGCACAACTGCGTGCAGAAATTTGAAGGGGATGGTTGTCACATTGGTGTACCCACTGTATGTCACGCAGTGCAAACAGTGGGTACACCAAGACAGTACACCAGGACGGCCACTGTATATCCGTCAAAACTGTGACTAAAAGTGATTAGACAAAATAATAGACATTAAGGTGGACCAAATTCTATTCTGTTGTAGATAACTTGATGTTTCATTTTTAAATGCTGTATTTTACCACGTAGCCCAGCCAATATGTATGAGAAAGTTATGGAGAAGTTTACTGCTGGGTTAGGTTATAAACCAGCACCCCAAGCTTTGAACAGTTCATGAAGCGCTGCTTAACCTATCATCTAAAAACATAAAGAGTGTGACATGACTATAAACCTACATGGACATAGGTGTCCGACGAGTGGCACAAGGGAGGATTAATCAGTGAAGCAGCCCGGTGGCCCATGGTGACCCTGGAGGAACTGCAGAGATCCACAGCACCGTGGGAAGAGTCTGATATAAACAATTTGGGGCCCCCACCAAACTGGTTTTCTTGGATGGCGAGAAGAAAGTCATTATTGAAAAAAACCTGTGAGTAAACCAGGCTTTCTGGTCAAATGACACCAAACTTTTATATACTCCTCACACCATATAAGGCATAAACCTTGTGCTGCGCACACCATCATCTCTTGCAGTGAAACATGGTGGTGGCAGCATCATGCTACGGGAATGTTTTTTTTTTTTCAGTAGAAACATGTCTTGCTACCAGTTTAGACAGCTGGCTTGCTGGTAACTATTCTTTTAATTAAATGGACAATGCTAAACGAGTTGTTTGCTACTGGTAAGATACCATCTGAACCCAACTTCAGTACGAATGAACTTAAAATGTTATTTCACTAATTAGTCAACCAAAGGATGAATAAAATGTTCTATTATTCTTAAGCCCCTGTTCTGATTGGCCCCTTGACCAATACATTGTGAGAGGCGGTAAAAATATTCCACAATGAAAATGTTGCAGCTTTAAATACGTCCTTAAACTAACTGTGATATATATGTAAGTAGACATAACCTGTCTTTGCTTTAGTTTAAATTGCTACCTATGTTGGAAAAGACACCTCCACTCATTTGTACTTCTTTATGCTTATAAGGAAAAGAGATCTGAAAGATGTCATGTCAGAGAATATCAAACTAGACATTGCAATGGTTGTTGTGCCAATTAAACAGTGTGAGAGAAGCACAATGCTGTTGTTATGCTAGATAGGGAACATCGACAATGACACTAAAAGTCAAAATCCATCAGAATACATCGTACCAGATGTTGTAATTGCTGAAAATTATTTTTTTTAAATAGACATTCTTACAATTATATTTCTTTCTTTAATGTTCCTCTTCCCTTGTGTGCCCCTGAATAGATGACATTCCTCAACATCCTTCTAAAATGAATAAAGTGAAAAAAGTATTTTATTTACACCACAGATCAACAGGAACCACCACTGCCTGCTCTAAAAAAAGAAACTAACTTTTTTCTGTTAAAACAAAAACATGAATATTAGAACACAGCACAGGATGAATAGTGAAACGTTCCCTCATCAAACAAACAAGCAAAAAAACACAGGATCGTAACACCTACCTAATCACGTAACTTCATGGCGTTACAGGTTATCTACTGCTGATGGTGAAAATAAAACTGCTGTTGACATGGCAACAACAGCTATGAATGGTTTTGCTGTGAAGTTTTTCTGAAAACTCACCGAGTGATATACTGTACCTTATTTAGAAACCGTCAGAACTCTACATAACTGTCTCATGCCTCATGCGACATTCACAGAAAGACACGAAACTCACATTTCTATTCTGGAACATTCGCAGTCTGTCTGCTCAACAATGAAATGAACAGTCAAGGCTTTAATTTGCCTGATCACTGTGCAGACAGTGTTGGTACCAGCGTGCATCCTGACTCATTTGGGTCATGGTGAATCGGAGAGGTTAGGTAGAAGTCATCTGCACTTTCTCTTACCTTCTGAAAATTCTTCACCTCAACAATTGAGGTGAGATTTTTAATAAGACTCATTCTTAATTTGTAATGACTCGGGCATGTAATTAGCGTCATCCTTGTACAGTACGTCTCTCGGGTTCAATTTTTCAGTTACAACTGGGACGTTGTGTTTGGTTAGAAATAAAGTAGCTTATCTTTCAGATAGAGGGGTCGTACTAATATTAAATAACCCGATCCTGTATAGAGGACCGATGGAAAAGTATACACATGAAGCAAAAGGAAAATTCCTTTTGTAACTCTGATCAGATAAAATCCCAAAAGTCTGGCATTTAGGCCCCCTGACTCAACACTTTGTGGCTTTTGCTGCAGTTACGGTTGCAAGTCTTTTGCAGCTTGTCTTAGAATGTCTTCCTTGATTTCTCAGTATTTAGTTTCATCCTTCTTCGCATCAACCTTGACTAGTGATGCCATCCAATGTGAAAAGAAATAAAAAAATCTGTTTCTCAACAGGATGCTGCCACTGCCACATTTAACTGTGAATAGGGTGTGTTCAAGATAGTGCAAAGTATACTTTTTTTTACACACACATGAATGGTGTATGATGGCTTGAACAAGGAGAGGTTCACCGCTCGCTTGTCTGCTGCGCTCCTTGGTCTTCATGTTTGTTCACCAATGTTCTCTAAGAGTCCTATAGGGCCTTTTGTAGACTGAGATTAAATAAAACACAGGTGGACTTTTGTTCAATAACTAGGTTTTACTTAGGGGTATCGGTTTAAAG
Organism: Fundulus heteroclitus; assembly: GCF_011125445.2. Lineage (NCBI taxonomy): Eukaryota > Metazoa > Chordata > Actinopteri > Cyprinodontiformes > Fundulidae > Fundulus > Fundulus heteroclitus. Next base: position 20,995,083 of record NC_046375.1, read on the forward strand.
GGGTCCAAATACATATGGATGCCATACTTTTCAGATTTTTCATTTAATTATACTGTTGAAATCCATCCATCCATCCATTATCTCTACCCTCTTATCAGTGCAGGGTCGCGGTGGGGTGCTGGTGCCTATCTCTGCTGTCACTGGACGAGAGGTGGAGTGAAAACCTGGACAGATTGCCTGTCCACTTGCTCCACTTGCTTCAGAAAGAACAACAATATCTACATTCTAGAGATGAAATGCAGTTGTTTCACAAACATTAAAAGATGTGGAGCACCTCTGTTCGAGGACAAGCTGGAAGTTTATAAGAAAATTGTGCATACAAGCAAACAATCTTGCTGAGTCAGCAAAAAGATAAGCTCACCAACACCTGCATTACAGTGTATAACAACTGTATCACAGCTGTGGTTCTGCTTCACGCGCATGTTGGAGAGAAATTACTTTTACAAAAATAATGTTTAACAGGCTAACAGCTACATCATCTTAATACAAAATTAGATAAAAAACAATTAGCAAAAACTCCAACTAAAAAGCTCTTGACAAAACAAATAAAGACAAACATATTCTAAGTGGAAAAAAATATCACAAACTATCCTTTATCTATTATGTTTTATTGTTTATGATGATCTGCCTGTGTGTTTAAAGACGTAGCATGAACAAGTAAGTTGGATTTATTTAGCTCAACAGGCAATGAAAAAAAATAACTGCAATGCACACTTAGGCAAAACCATATTCAGCACTCAGGACCTTGCTCTTGCTCTCCCGTCTCTGTTATCAGCTCGCTGCTAATTGCAGTGATCAAAGACACTCCATCCAATCGACCAAATATATAAAGATGCACTAATCAGGCTTTTCACGTCAGAAATCCTTTTCTTGTAGGAACCTGACCAACTGATTTTACTTTTCACATATCAAACTGCTTTTTTTCTGAGGACTATAACCCAAAAAGTTAAATGTGCTGGTAATTTGAAGGACTAAAAAAAAATAAAGAAATTGATTCTATTTAAGCATCATAGCACATGTGTGTCACACTTTTTTTTTAAAGTAAGTTAAAAAAGTACATCACAGTGCATGCTGTAGTTAGTTGTTGCTTTTACAGACCAGAATTGTAAGAACTCTTAAGATTCAATGAATTTTTGAAGAGGAAAGAAATCTTGTCACTGATCAGGGCCTTTATGAGGAAAAAGTAGATAATTTCAAACTATGTTCGATTGATTCCCTGTTGTAATACACATGTTTAAATTTGCAACAAATATTTTACTGAAATTATATTTGTAAAGAACTACATTCAATTTGTCTTTGATAAAAGCTGTCACAGACTTCTATTTAAATTCAAATCCAAGGCAAAAGTTTGTGTAAACTGTAAAATAACCACTGCTTAACATAACAAAAGTTCAAGTTGTTTTAAAATGTCAGCTATGCAGCGTAAATCTGCAAGTAAGTTATTGCTAGATGATGAAAAACAGAGGTGTCAAAAGTATTCACACCTATTACTCAAGCAGAAGTATAGATACTAGGGTTCAAAAATACTTCTGTAGAACTAGAAGTGTCAACTTAAACCTTTTACTCCACTAAAAGTGTCAAAGTACAAGATATAAAACTACTTAAAGGTATTATTATACACTCCCCCCATTACTATAATTGTACAGAATTGGGATTGGCTGTTTCGGCCACATATATATCCATTGAAAACGAACCATTTTGTACAATGCATATGTTAAAGGCACATATATGTGCAGTACTGAGCATGAACATGGGTTTCATAGGGCAGAAAATCTGATTTCTGGTTGCCCATAAGTATTGCTGCAAAAAGTCAAAATTGAGAGACATATTATCACTAACCTTTTATCAGTTATTATTGGAAAGTAAATGAACATCCAAGTGTAGCTACAGGAATTGATGAGGGCAACAGATGTAAGATAACAAAACTGGACATGAAAATGAGTGCATTACCATCTTATAACAATTACCGTTGTATGGTTGTCTGTATACAGGAGACAAATGAATGAATGATTAATCCTAGCAGTTGATCAAGAAATAAAAAAAGGAAAATAACAAATAATCCGTTTTGTTCAATTTCTGTTTTTTGTGGGGCCCAGTACTGCCTCCAACCACAATTAAAATCAGGTAAAATTCAGGTAGTGCTATCTATATGAATATTTATATATATATATATATATATATATATATATATATATATATATATATATATTAGGGCTGGGCAACGATTAAATTTTTTAATCGCGATTAATCGCATAATTTGCCCGATTAATCATGATTAATCGCATTGTATGTGCAAACTCCAAGAATGAGATCAAAAGTAGCGTAAAGAGCACTTTTAATGTTCTGCTGCCATATGAACAAAAGTGTTGTAACATTTGTAGCACTTATCTTATTTTATACTGGATATTTTCAACCCATCTATTGAATTTAGTGCACTAGTTGATCTTTTCTTCATAAGAGAACAGCAAGCACTGCAGCCAAAATATGGCCTTTTTTGACCTGCTGTATATTAGCCAGTCCCTAAGCTTGATGTATCATGAAACTGTTGACCTTTTGGGTTTTGTGGTTTTTATTTTATTATTACAATTAAATAACAATAATGTTATGTTTAGTGTTTTTTCGCTAATCCACCTCTTATATATTTCAATCCTTATGTAATTTTGTCTGTGTTGTGTGCACCTGCCTGTTGCTTTAATCATATAAATTTCCCCGTCGTGGGATAAAAAAAGGATTAGCTAATGTTATCTTATCTTAAATAACACTTTTTAATATATGTACTGGGTTCTTTCAAGGTCTTAATTACATGTTATGTTTGGGCTCCAGTAACATATGATAGATAATATCTACTTTGAAAGTTAACATGAACTGCTGCTGAAGATGACCACTGATCTACCTGGATGTTCCATGGAGGACTGAAACGCCTCAGTCAGAGACGTCTGTGGGTCTGTCGGGGCAATGACAGAAGTTTCGTCTCCTCTCTCCGTTTCTGTGGCTCGACGTTTTCACGTTTTTTTCACGTGGTTAGATAAATTTGTTGTGTTTCCACTGAAATGAACCGGCTTTTTACAAAACATACAGCTTGATTTCATTTACGGTATTAAAATAAAGCCAAACAGTGCTACTTCCCCTGTTCATGTTTTTCCGCTGCTGCGGTCTCTCTCAGCTGTTTGTGTGTTAAGTTTGTGTGAGAGCTGAGTGGGCGGGCCAGGCTGAGCCTGCATGCTGATTGGCTGGCGCCGCTGAGCCATGTACAAGAGGGGAGGGGGAGCGGTAGAAAATTGAAATTATAAAACTAAGTAAACGAGCAAGCAAAAGTCTAAAAATAATAGATTGATAAATAAGCCAAACAACTTGAAACAATGGACTGAGGTAATGTGATCATGTGGTTAAGTGAAGGAACTCCAGGGATAATTATAACATTTGTTGTTAAGTTTTGTAGGACTGGATTTGGACCAAAATGCACACAGGAACTGGGCATAAGCATAGTGAAAGTCTTTTCTAATAAAATACAAAACGTAGAGAAGTTGCACGTGGGGGCCAGGACATGGAGCATCGACAGAGTAACAGGAAGTGTTATGGAGGACCCAGCAAAGAAAAAAACAGTGAGCTGATGTACTGAGGGAAGAGTGGAGGATGACATTGAAAGCAATAATGTGGAGCAGCTGAGGCTGTGGGAAAAGAGGGAGACTGAGGCAGGGAGACTAACTAAGATGAGCAGCTGAACTAATATGCAAAGAAATTACTAAACCAAAGGGAAAACAATTTACAGAGATCTGTGAGAAATAAATCCCACTGTACAAAGAACAAAACAGAAGACTTAACTAAGAAACTAAACACAAGGGAAATAAATTATATGGCAAAACCTAATGGCAAAAATTATAACTGAATATAGTAAGACCTTAGAACAATAATAATATATGATGATTAATAAAAAACACAAAAGCAAACTAAAACTATCAATTATTACATTCATAGAGACACATACATGATAAAAAAACATATAAAAACAAAAAATACAAATACCAAAATATCTTGTAAATTCTGAAAATGTATACAATTAGATAATTGTAAAACCAATGACAACTAAAAACCAATGACAACTAAAGCATACATAACTACAATTAGACAACAAATAACTTAGAAATGTTGCCGTTTGTTTTAGATAACTGCAGCAGTCATAACTGGATCTTCATTTAGGTTGTTTCTATGCATCTTTATCAGCCCTGCTTGAAATTAAAACAATATACTCAGTATACCATCTTAGCTTTCCATGAACAACTGCAACTAACAATGTTTTGTGGATCCACTGTATTTTACCTTCTGTTGTAGAGCCAATGAGGTTTATTCACAGCCTGGAGTTTGGTTAAGGAATGGAGAAAATGGCAAAATATCTGGATTTCAGAATTTAGTCCCTGTCTAAAACTTGAATGAATTTGTTCAATTTAATCAAAATGTCTGAATTAATCAATTTGCTAATGAATATCTGTCTGGCCGTTTGTCTGCCCCTGGTCCAAACTTACAGTTTTCTTTGAAATGTCCATATTCAAAACCTGACTGTAGAAAAAAAAATCCATAACGTCATATGATATTTTTCTTTCATATTTTATATTTTTGTCAAACTACATATACGAACTCTTGAAATCTAAGTCTGGGAAAATGTTCCATCATGACATACTCTGTGTAGGAAACCTTGTTCTGTCCACCAGTGTTTATCAAACTGTAGATAGGTCTAAAAATCTGACAACAGGCTTATCGTTAGTCGAAGGCTAATGCTTGCACATTCAGGCATCTCACATCTGTGAGATGATGTTGAAGTAGGTACTCTGATACTTCCAAATCTTTTCATGGTGTTTCTTCAAAGATTGGTGCATTTAAAATCTCTCTCTTTTTTTTTAAGCTGAAGTATCCAAAGATGTTTGCAGCTGGAGAACACTTCTTTAACCACAGGAGGTGGCTGTAAGGACAGCTATAGGCATGAATTCAGGGATGGCAAACAATAGCCATGGTAATATCGCTTAATGTTGTGTATTTCTTCATAACAAGTGTCCAATCTCACCTCGAGAGAGTGATCTGTCTCTTCTTTCCCCTTTCTAAGAGGCTGGGGGTTTTATCAGCGAGGCCATGATGAATTCTCAGCAGACACACACTCCGTATGGGCCCAGAGTGAGCATGCATTTAAATGAACCTTCTCTTCCCACTACACTAGGATTTCTAAACTCTCTCTCTCTTGTCAAGCACTACATCAAACACAATAACAACAACAGTCCCAGCCCTCCTTTACCCCTCCCTGCCGTTTGCTACCTTCTTCTTTAAGTCGTTTTCCTTTCTGACATTTTACTTTCTTTGGTCCACATCACCAAAGACTCCTTTCATCTCTTTTTCATGATGGACTCATCTACATTTTTTTTTTTTTTTTTTTTATAAAGAACCTTACGTCACGTTCGAGTTTGTTGTGCTGCGCCCCTTTCAAACCACAAAGTCGAAAAGCCATCACACTTAACCACCTTGTTTCTTGTCTTTTTTTTTTTTTCTCCTCTCCCTGAATTTCAGAACCAGAAGGTGAGAGGCAACATCTTGGTGATCAGAACATCAAAGCCGCTAGTCTGCCCCCAGGCTGGTGCATCAATCTTGGGGTGGATTACCGTACTATGAGAGCCTTATCCCCCATAGCCACTGATTTTTAGGGTACAACACATGGATCGCTCATATAAATACTACAAAAGGCCTCCACTCAATCCAATCGTATCTATCTTTGCAAACACTCAACTCATAGAAGTACTTAAGGTCAGGGCAAGCTTTGCTTAAACTAGGACAAGATAGGTACATTTACATTGTCCATTATTCATTAGCAGTATTGGGGCAGACTAAGTAACTACATGTACATTACTTTCCAAAGAAACGCACACTCCTGGATCTTTTTCTCACATTTTGTTAATCCTGACAACAAACCTCAATATATTTTGTAGTTGAATATGTTACAAAATTACAAAGAATTGTGAAGTGAAACCACAATGAGATGCTACATAGTTTTAATGACTCTTTCCAGCAAAAAACTCTGAGAAGCGTCTCTTTCCCCATTCGCAGATTCAACCAGGTTGTTTCTGTTTTCCAGGATGAGTTTATATCTCCATCCATCTTCCTATCTACCATGACCCGTTTTCCTGTTGGTTGTCCCTGCTGAAGGAAGGCATCCTACAGCAGGGGTCACCACATTAGTAGTGACTTTTGAACTAGAAGAGTCAGAATTCATCTTAACTTTCTGTAAAATAAACATATTTTTCATGCTTTGCTACAGATCTTGTCATCTTTAAATCCATATAAATGCAAGTGTGATTGCAAAAAGAGTAACTGAATAAAATTAAGTTTTAGATGCAGCTCACTGGGGTTGGGTGGGGGCACTACATGTGGTCCTTGGAGGCTACTTGGTGTCTGCGGGCACCATGTCGGTGACCCCTGTCCTGCAGGATGATGCTGCCACCATCATGTTTCATGATGATGAGATGTCATGTTTAGGTTGATGTGACAGTGATAGTTTTCTGCCACCAATAGCATCTTTCAGGTGGGCCAGAAAGTCATATTTTTGTTGTCTAACCAAAATAACTTCTTCTGCATGGCTTGTTACAAACAGCGACCAGGACTTTGTACTGGCTTCCTATTGCCACCCATCCAAAATCGCAAAACATCTGTGGAACACGCAACTAGAAGTTATTGTTTCAACAGCTATGGAAATCTAAGCCACCGGGAAACGCCCACCTGAAGACAAAATCAGTACAACACTCCCCTGTGTCATGATGCAGCCTGAAGGCTGCATTCAGAACACTTCCTGGCTCCTTTCCTCAGTGCAGCCTGATTGGAAACACCTGTCTGGACTGCAATCAGCCACGGACTCGCTCCACCTGCTCTCACCACTATAAGACTCACCTTCAGTTTGTCCTCGTTACCGGTTCGTTTGCAGTCTCCAGAACACCATGCCTGTCTCGTCCCTGCTCGTCTCCTGGTTCTGTTCCTGTCTGCTCCGGTCTGTTCTCGTCTGCCAGTATCCTGCACCCCTGCAACCTCCGTCTGGTAACTGACTCTGGCTTCACCATCCACTACCTGCTCTGCAATAAACTTTGGAAACTAGCTCTGTGTGTGTGTGAGCTGTGTCCGGGTTCATCCAAGACAAATCATGACACCCTGCCCTCCAGCCTTAATTTCAACATGTTTGATTATAGCTTTTTCTTAATCTCAGGTAGTTGCACTGATCAATATGGGGGCAAATTAGGTGAGAGTTTATGCGAGGTTCCATTCAGAAGAAGAAAATACAGAGAGTAGATTGTGGATTTGTTACATAAGACAGGCCTCTTAAACCCAGGTAGAGGAAAGAGCGGCAGCCATAAAAAAAATAATATAACTTAGCATTTTCTTGTCTGTTGTTGTTTGTTTTAACAATTTTTTTTTTTTGGGGGGGTTGGACGGTTTTATGTCACTTGGGATAGAAGATGGAGAAACAATGGTATAATGTTGAAAACGTGATGATGTTAGAGCTGCTTCTCCACATCAACCCAGGCTGTCAGTGATGGCTAGTTTAATCTGTAGCAACGGTTTGTCTGGCAATGATGGAATCAGTCAACCTTGCTGTTAGAACATGACAGTAACATGCCAAATCAATATTATGGTAATTATGCTGCGTTCCTTTTGCCTCGGGGGTCGGAACTAACGAGTCGCAGATTACGTCATCTCCGCCCTTTTCGGGTTCCAGTTTCCCTCTTGTCAGACAGTAAGAAAAACCAATAACGATGGCAATAATGATGTTATAGGTATATATTTTGTGCAGATGAACAGAGCTGAAACATCCCGTCTGATGAACACTAAAAGGTAGCACCTGTATGACTGACTAAATGTTACATAAATAATAGAGAGCTGCTACAAACAGTCAAAGTATGAGGTTTTGATCAATGTGCCATTCTGTTGCACCGACTTTCCAACTCATAATACTGACTTGAAGGGCCGTTCCAGTTACATTTTCCAACCCGGAGTTCAAAAATTTCCACCGTTGAGGACAAATGGAACGCGCTAATACCTTAATCAGTGCAACATTAAGACTTGTAGTTAATTTAACCTGGATCTCCCCTTCTCACCCGACGGCATTATCTACCCATCCAGATTTTATACACGTGCACCTGCACATCATTCATATGCAACTTTGAAAGCTTCCCTCCCGCTGGCAGCCTAAGGTCAGAGTTTTTGTTCAAGATGCAATTCAACCAACTGGAACTATGTGGCACATCGCCACTTTCAGGACCATAATAAAACTGAGAGGGCAAAATATAGATCACCAAACTGTCCTGATAACTTCGATTTTCTACCTTTCCGACTCGTTATACTGACTTGAAGGGTGATCAAAGTAGTCTTAGCTTGATACAAGTGGAAAGCAAGCACATTGTTTCTGCTGTGGTACTGACTGACCACTATTGGCCCCCAAGAAAAAAACATTATTAACCATTACCAGGGCAGTAGCTGGTCACAACAAAACACAACTAATACTATGAATTAGGCCAACAGACGTATGCTGCATGTTGTTTCGCTAAATACTAAACTTGACTACACCTCTGCTAAACAGCATATGCACAACTTTTCTGACAGTGTGCTGGATATAATTCACAAGGTTTACCTTTCCTCTGCCAGGTATTACATAGAGATGATAGATCATCCTATAAGTTTGAGAAAAAAAATCCTCTCTGCCCTGTGCTGTTTCATGTCCACTGATACAGCCGCTCCGAGCACGAGCCTTTGAAACTTCGCTCCGAAACTGGGATTGTCTCCAGTTAATCCACAGAAGCTATTGTTTCACGGTAAATTGAGGAAAGTTCCAGAAAAACCCAGAGTAATTATTCATTATCCCAACAATTTGAGAGCAGCTACCTAATTTGGCTCTGTAATTTTGGCTTTTCCTGCATACATTTGCACATTGATGTGGCCCGTTGGATGCGGAGAGGCTGCGTTTTCCTGTGTGATGTCTCACACTGTGGCGCGGCCCAGTCGGGGAGGCAGGGCCAGCTGAGACACAAAGATTGGTTTTGTTCTGCTTTCGGTGTGCAGCGCTTTAACATATTCAGCGTTATTGCTTTTTGTCAGCGGTGTTGTGACGGTAAACAAACACCTCTGTCGTGTTTGTGTGTGTGTGTGTGTGTGTGTGTGTGGGGGGGGGGGTATACGTGTTTGAGCTTGCTTAGGGTGTGCTCTGTCTCACAGGAGGCTATTTGGGTTGAGAAAAAATAGTTTAAGACAAATTTGAGAGTTTAAGAACCATTTTCATCACTTCACACCTGGCTTTATGAAACATGGGATAAATGCTTCTCATACGCTTTGAAATGTGGGGGAAATGGAATAGATATAATGTATATTCATCAGAAGCCGGTACATTTCATTTACCATAGGCTCTATATTAATCCACTTTCCGTCTTGCCTCACCTTTCGCATCTTTCATGTATTCCATGTTTTTCCAACTAGTTTTTTTTTTGAGCTGCTGGGGGAGATACGGCCACCAGTGTCTGTGGCCAAGCTCTGTGTTGTGCTCTGACTGTCTTCCTGAGATTTGCATAAATAAAGCACCCGATCCCAGCATGCCCACGCTATTGCCCAGGTGCAAGGGCATTTGCATATAGAGCTGTGATAGGGCTCCCCTGGGTCCCCTCTGCAACTGCTGAGCAGGTAGGGGGCCGGCAGCGCCACAAATGAGTTCTGAATTGGAAGCTCGCCGCTGCCCTCCGTTTTATGTGTGGAGGCATGGAGCAAGCCCGAGAATGACCAGAGACAGAACAGGATGAGATAAAAAAAAAAAAAAAGGGAGTGAAGAAGAAGACAGAGACGAGGAGATGGGTAGCATATGGCGGAAGGCAAAAAAGCAGCGGAGACATCTGCTTAGATATGGTTAACCCACGTGTTTGATCATAACTTGGTTTGCTGCTGGATTTTGACATGAGGGTGGGTCACTCGGTTGTTTATGTACATCATATAATGAACCCCATAATAACTTTCAACAGCTCCGCTGATTTATTACCCCATATTGTCTTGGACATCAACCAAAGCAATATGAGCCACACTATTTCTTGACTTTCTGCGATTCCCATCATGCGTTTCCATTACCATGTAGTCTCGGTGGCCTTTTGAATCAGCAGAATATGGTTTGGGAGGCAGGGAGCTGAGCCCAGTCCTGATTAGTCACATGCCGCTCCTCCGGCGGTACTCTCTCATCTGAGCACCATCGAGCCATCCCTCATTCAAGAGACAAGTTCTGATGGGACAGCAGCCAAAGGAGTCTTGCGAGATCGGCGAGCAGATCCTGCCAAGTAATAGATGCGGAGAATCACACACAAGCACAAATGTTAAACAAAAATGACTGGATAGGGACATTGCTTGATAAGCTTTGGATATTTCATTATCATTAAATGTTGCAATGCCTTCTAGAAGTACTTGTACCCCCTGAACTCGTTTACATTTTGTAATATCACAGTCCCAAACTTCCATGTATTGTATTGGGATTTTATGTGATAGAACGACATAAGGTGATGGATAGTTATGAAGTAGAAGGGAGAAAAAAAAACATTTTTAAATACATTTTTCTTGCAAATAAAACCCAATATAAAAATGTGAATATGAAAATATATGAAAATTATTTTCATACATTTTCATGTTCAGCTGTCTAAATCATCCTTAAGGGGTGAGTGTGCATGCTTGTTTTGTCCTGTGTGTCTCTATGTTGTCCTGTAATGGACTGGCAACCTGTCCAGGCTGTACCCCGCCTCTTGCCCAGTGACTTCTGGAGATAGGTACCATCCCCGGGCCACCCCACACGGATAAGCAGGTCTCAGAAATGGATGGTACAGTATGTCTTTACCACCATTAGGCCCGTTTACACTACACATTTTTAACCGAGCCGAGCCGAGACCAGTCAGAGCTTGGATCAGTTAACCAAGCCGAGCTTGGTTCTGACGACTGTTTACACACCACGCTATCCCGGTTCCTTGGTTGCTTCTCGCCTCCTAGTGACGATCTGCGGTACTACCACTCTCTGGGATTGAAGGCGGGACAAAGCAAATCAAAATGGCGGCGCCCGTAACATTCAGGATGTTATGATTAGACAGAGTCGGCTTTTGGGACGTGGATAAGACAAACGAACGTCTAATAAGGATTTACAGACGCAGGAAACAACAACAGACACTTAGGTTCATCACACTGCTAAGCAGAATCATCTCTGGAAATCGTGTGGCATGGTAAGGAAGCTAGTATTATTATGAATGTCTGAAATTTGTCTGAATGGAGTGTGAATCGGGACGTGCAGCCAGACATGCCGGAAAACCCGCGGACAGTCAGCTGACTGTAAGGGGATGACGTGGTCTGCTCATGCGCTCTTCATTATCAGATAACCGAAAAAAACCAGGCTGAGACCTACTCAGGAACTGGTCTGCAGTTAGCGCGGTCCGGTTCAGTCTGCTGACCGTTTACACACAAGAGTTATTTCGGTTACCGAGCTCGGACTGGTCTCGGCTCGGTTAAAAAAGTGTAGTGTAAACGGGCTGAAATCCTTGCCCATTTTCTTTATAAAACAACTCTGCGCTGTCAAATTAGATACATAATGTCCATGATAATCAATGCAACACTTCTCAGTTGTATTTAGAAATTGGACTTTAACTAGGCCATTCTGACATTTGAACATGCTTTGATCTAAACCATCTCACTGCAGCTCCGTCCGTCTGTCTGTTTTCTTCCGCTTATCCGGGGTCGGGTCGCGGGGGTAGCAGCTTCAGTAGGGAGGCCCAGACGTCCCTCTCCCCAGCCACTTTGGCCAGCTCCTCCGGGGGAATCCCAAGGCGTTCCCAGGCCAGCTGGGAGACATAGTCCCTCCAGCGTGTCCTGGGTCTCCCTCTGGGTCTCCTCCCGGTGGGACGTGCCCGGAACACCTCACCAGGGAGGCGTCCAGGAGGCATCCTGACCAGATGCCCGAGCCACCTTAACTGGCTCCTCTCTATGTGGAGGAGCAGCGGCTCTACTCTGAGTCCTCCCGGATGACTGAGCTTCTCACCCTATCTCTAAGGGAGAGCCCAGACACACTACGGAGAAAACTCATTTCTGCCGCTTGTATCCGGGATCTCGTTCTTTCCGTCACGACCCAAAGCTCGTGACCATAGATGAGGGAAGGAACGTACATCGACCGGTAAATCGAGAGCTTCGCCTTTTGGCTCAGCTCTCTCTTCACCACAACGGACCGGTACAGCGCCCGCTTCACAGCAGACGCCGCACCAATCCGCCTGTCCATCTCCCGCTCCATCTTCCCCTCATTCGTGAACAAGACCCCAAGATACATGAACTCCTCCACTAGGGGCAGCTCACTGCAGCTCTTCTAATTAAAGATTAGAAAATTGTTTCATAAACTAATTCTTTAAAATTCTCCGCAACTTTATCCCTGATCCCTCCCATTAAAGCTAAGAAACTTCCACTGCAATCTTATAATTAAATAAGAAAAGCTAAGATTCACTGTATTCCTATAATGAACATACATACAATCAACACGGGAATGCTTGGGGAGAATCTGTGCAGAAAGAAAAAGACTCATCTTGCAGCAGCATGTGGTTATACTCTGAAAGGCTTTTGGACCTGGTCATCACCTAAGAGAGACCTAAATATAAGCAAGAAATTAACTAATTGTCCACAGCTGCAAAGACATTTTGAACTCAATTAACAAAGGAAGCTGATCTAAACAAGCAAGTGAAAACTCAAGGCCAAACACTGATGAGTTACTCTCATCTAAGATGCTCAGAGGTCACTGAGAGCCCTCATTAAGAGCTTCTCTATTTGGGATTGAAAATGTATTATAGTTAGAACACAGCTGCAAAGAGGTGAAGATCTCTCTTTGAATTGAACCGCCAACACACAATGAGCCCTCCAAAAGTAATTTAAAAATATTTCAGGGGCATAGTAGTCTCCGTGCCCTGACTGACCTCATGTGGGGTTGGATATCGTGTGCACCTTTTTTTCTGTTTGCAAAAACCTTTTGTATTTACCATAGCCCGAGATGCTCAGTAGACCCAAAGATGTGACCTACCTCTATTCAACAACTTGACCTGGGATTAAATGCAACTTTATTCAAAGGCCTACTGACAACGTCAGTAATCCACCCTGGAGAATTGCTGACTTTCAGAGGGTGGTTTGAAGTAGTGCTGCAGGAGATACTTTTCAAGAAGGATGCTGAGTGCAGTTCACATCCAATGCTGGCTGAGCATACAGATACCATTGCAGCAATGCTTACTGTTTCCCTTTTGTCTTGGATAGAAAACTATTTTCCATTTACTGTAGGTGGTGGTAGTGGTTGCTATTTCCAGGGGAGTGTGGGGTAAACACTGGAATGAGATAGATAAGATATACACCCATGCACCTTCAGGAGAAAACTGTGCCATGCACTGAGAAAATATGCTAACTTCACCCAGTACCTTCTCACTGCTAGTTAACAATGCTTACCACCGATCCACCAGGGCAACCCTAAAGAAATACCACCTATAACTTCAACCTCTAGTTGGCGACACCGTGGTCAGGTCACCAATTTAGGACAGGGCAACAAAGAGACACACGACAGGGCAAAATAGAAAATCTAACTAACCTAACATGTCAAATTTGGATATAGGGAAACAATTGCAGTATCTGGAAGAACGTCCTGTAAGGGGACCTGTAACCCTAACTCTTCTCATTTTGAGACAAGCAGTGCTAACCATCAAATGACCAGGGCACCCCTAAAGATATACCATCCATCCATCCAGCCACCCATCGTTTATTCTTGCTTATCACCACCCTGTGAAAAGAAGTGAGAGTACCTGGAGGGCTCACACAAGCACAGGGAGAACATGCAAACTCAATGCAGAAATGACCCAGGCTGTGATCCAACCCCAAGACATTCCTGCTGCAATGCAAAAAAAAAGTTATCAAAGCTAATATCACCGTGCTGCCCTAACAGGTAACATGACTGTTATATATCTTTCTACATCTCCACAGTGAATACCCCTAATGGATAACAGGTTTTTGGAATTTCATTTATAGCAGCAGTAAATATTCATAACAAATTTAGAAAACAATTGAACTAAAACCAGTACTTTCATTACATCAAGACTCCCTTGCTGACCTTACTTAGCCTGGGGAAAGGACCAGGAGCTTGTAAAAGCACTTAATTTAAATTGTGATGTATTTTGAAGCATTGTCAACGAGGGACTTAACCTGATAACCTTGAATAGGCCCAAAGGTTATTACTCCAAGTTTGCAAAAATAATAAATTCTGTCATCAGGGAACTACATAAGAATTTATTGGGAATATATTTTTGATTTCTCCAAACACTGGATGTCCATTGGCATCTCATTCTTGCTGTTACCTTGGCTTCATTTATCTAAAAGAGCTATGTTGAAAATTTATATTTTTTCCTCATTGGTCCAGTCCCAATTTAGCCCAAATAAAGACATTGAAACTGAATCTGTTTGATAAGACACAAACACCTTTCAACCACATTTAGACATAAATCATTTTGAAACCACAATGTCACAATGTTTAGAAAGGATGCAGTCTTATCTTTTCTATGTCTATTCAACAACATTTTGCACAGAGGATTATGAATCAGTTTATATTTTGTAATGCGCTAATTTTTGGCTACATGACGCAACTATTTTTAGAAGCCGATGGTGTAATCTTGACATTCCTTCTTTACCAGATTAGCTACAGGGGGATCACAAAAACACTCATACTGTGTTATATTAATTGCTGCGAACGATCATTCAGTTAACTGCGGAGATTGAAACTGTATGTTTGTTCTTTTTAATTTGTCCATGGCACCAAAAAGGCTTTAAATTGAGGGTTTAAAGGACAACAGAAGCTTTGCCACCGATATATCTCGGTGGCTGGCATGACCTCCACTCCAAGTCTATTCAGGGCTTTTTGTTCGGTTCTTTGTTTGGCTTCAAGCTCTAATGGCAATCAAAAGGGACGTTGAGGCCGCTCTAAGTCCTCCACACTAATGACATTGGCACCGAGGCAGACAGACACTGTTCATCCAATCCGCTGGCCTCCCAACACGGTCTCATCGCCGTACAGAGAGCCTCGCCGGAGTCTCTTCGGAGAGCTCCCATTTAGCCATTCTCTGTGATTTCCCTCTCAGGAAACAACCAAATCATTTTCTCATAGACACGCTCATTAGCAGACAGGCCGTTCTCTGCCAATTTCAACATTTCAATATTCCCGCGTGTACCTCGGCAAACATCGGAAGTCCCGTCGTTTCCAAGCAAAGCCAGAGCTGACATGCCAGCAACACACTCTGCGGAAAGTGATCTAGGTGCCAAGGTAATAAGTCGAGGTAGGAAACAATAAATGGCTGAAGTGTTGTGATAGTCAGAAACATGATGGGAATATATCCGGATGTAATTAGACGTTTGGGTTAGAAGAGGTGGCTTTAAAGGTAAAGCAATTAAACCAGTGGGTGTTGGGTTACAATCTGAGTTAACCCAAAATTGGGAATATCACCATTATGAATACAATTTATGGGGTAGCATCCAGAACAATTAGGCTGTAATAAACACTAACATGCATGCCATTGGTCTTAGTGAGGTCAGACCTAGCA
This sequence comes from Fundulus heteroclitus, assembly GCF_011125445.2. Classification (NCBI taxonomy): domain Eukaryota; kingdom Metazoa; phylum Chordata; class Actinopteri; order Cyprinodontiformes; family Fundulidae; genus Fundulus; species Fundulus heteroclitus. The sequence goes on from NC_046375.1 coordinate 21,010,715, forward strand.
ACCCGATTTTTATTTCCTTAATATGCCGTGCAGTAAATCTGCATTGTGTGTGGCTATTGAAATACAGAGAAAGAGAGATCAATATAATGGGTTTGGCACCTGGCCAAAATCATCCCCGACAATGTGCGAGGAAGGCATTTGAAATCACCGGCGCGTATCCGCGTGTTTGGGGGATAAAAATAATTCCTTGCCTCTTTGCCAAGGAGCGGGAGGCACAATGCCCAGGTCTGGAGGGAAGGGTGCCACATGGGTCCGCAAATTGGCTCAGGCGATCAGACACGGGCATCTCATTTTGTAGGGGAGAAGGCGGAGGGAGGGCTGGTAGGGTGGAGGAGAAGGAGGAGGAAAGGGAGATGAAGATAGTAGGCATCTGTGTGTGTGCGCGGGTGTTTTGGGGAGGGGGTAGGGGGGGCGAAGGGTGGGGGGTAAACAATTGCAATGATTTCCCTAACCTGGCACGGTCCAGGATGTGGATGGCTGCACTGGAGAGAAGCTGCGTCGGGTTTATTTGGCTCTCGGTTTGTTTCTTTATTGGGAGGAGAGAAAAGAGTTGAAAGAATGAGGAGGGAAGAGGAGGAGGAGGAGGAGGAGGACTTCTGTTCCCTGTCAGAGCAATCGAACAAGGGAGGACGTTCAGAGCAAATTATTTCATTCAGATGAAGTGAAAAATCAATCGTTTGCATTACATTTGCAAACACTGCCGGCTGAAGACGCCGGTCCGAGCTGAGAAACTCACTTGAATCCTGTTTCAGAGGCTGACTGATACCATTATCCTCTCGTGGTATCAAATTTGAAGAGATAACCCCAATTCAAAAAAGTGTAACTATGTCAAAAGGTTTAAAGCAGTTAATATCTTAGCTGCAGTCGATAACTCGCTTGGTGCCTTCATTTAGTATAAATCCAGATCACCTGGTTTTGAAGGCTGGTGCTGATCCGAGACCACAACAGGCTTCCAACCAGTCATCCTCTTGTGTGGATTAGATGGTTATTTACAAAGCATTGACAACTGGTGATAAAAGAAAATAAGGGGGCCGCATTAGAGGTCCGGCATTACAACACAACGGCAAATTCTACTTGAACATAAACCGGTCACTTGCCTGCTGCTGGAGTTGTAAGTTAGGTCGGTCTGGTCCAAATTTCTTTATCCGCTTTTTCCTCTAGCAATAGCCCCATGAACTTATTCCCTTGGATTTGTGATCGTTTCAGTCTAACTCCAGTTTGTATCCATATGTTAGAGTAAATTCTGGCCTGTGCATCTAAGTTGTTTTTGTGTCTTTGATTGGCAGGTATCATGAATTAATCTGATTGGATGAAAAGCAACAAAACAAGCACTGATTGGCTGTGAGAGCTGCACACCAAGGAGAATCTTTAAGTAACCAGTTAGAGACCAGCATGAAGTTACGTGGAAGACAAAAGTTAAAGACGATACATACAAACTGATATGTCTGGTGATCCTCGCCATTGAAATTTATGTTTTTTTTGGTTAAAACCCCAATTGCACCCAAAATAGATAAGGAATGCTGAAAAATCAAACGTCGGACACATTTTGTGGGAGGGTAGTTGTGATAATTAATTTTTATTTTGTAATTTACATTCACTGTGAGGAGGTAACGCCCCAGCGCCCCCTATTGACAGGTTGCCAATGTGACAAAAATGTAGGAGGCGGCGTGACATCAGTGATCTTCCTGTGTGAAATTCAGAACGGCACAAGTAAAACAATTCTGCTTAAGAAGTGGAAAAAAACAAAAACAAAATATTGCAGTAGTAATTTTGTACTGTCTTAAAAGATTTTGAGCAGGTTATATCTTTCCTGTATTAAATACATCTGAAGGCCTTTTTATTTTATATAAAAGATTAGCCATTAGGCGCACTAAGCTAACGGCTAGTCCAAGAGGTTCTAGGCTAAGGCCAACTTAACATCTCCAGAATGTCATAGTGGTTTATGCAAACGTTTAGTTCATCACCATGCTTGCAGTGGTTATTTACAAAGAAGCTGAAGCTCATTATTTACATGCGAACTGGAGGTGGAGTGGGCTTCCTGTGGGACACTCATATACAGAACATGACATGTGAGGCATTTCTTGTAAGCGTATGTCTGACAGGAAAGGTTAAAAAGGTGCAAAAAGCTCAAGTTTTACAGCCGCTTAAGTGAACGCTAATTTTAGCATTTGTTACACATCTTTACATTTCTGTCAGACAGTGGTTCTGGGCAGAAATGTTACGAATCGTGCATTCTCAGTATGTGTTTCACACAGGAAGGTCGCTGGTGGAGCTCCGCCCCCAGCCTCCTTTTTCTCATGTAAATAACCATCGATTTTTATTTAAACAACCATCTGATGGAAATGGTGAATGAAGACGGTTTAAAGGTTGACACAACAGTATTCACAGAAAGCATTATGATGTGTTTTTTTTTTAACCTTGACTTGGTAAACGACGAGACAAAGACAGTTATCTGCTACTCACTCCTTACAAGCCTTACTGAAACACCTTTAACCTCTAACAGTGTCAGTTTTAAGCGGGACTATTTTAGCTCGTGCCAAATAACCGAGCTCTCAAAAAAGCGAACTACACCAAAACGTACACACATTCAAACACACGCGTACGGATGTCTGTAACATGTCACCTTTAACGTGCATCCAGCGACACACGCTTGGCTAACCGGAGACTCTCACACAAAGCGTGCGGCGTGCACAAGCACACTAACGCCCACACGCTTCCCATGCAGGTACGCTCGGGCCCCCCCGCAGACTCGGCTGCTCCCGAAGAAGTCTCAGCGGGTGCACTAGATTAAAAATGACAATCACTCGGGGTGCACGGCAAACACCACAGGAAACGCAGGTGCCTTTGTTAAGAGACACCCAGCGCTCTAAAGGGCCTAATTATCTGCTGTTATTTTGGCAGTTATCAGGCGGAGAATAACTCCCCTGCTCAGACTCAGACTCACACAGCGAAAAATTACTCACTCGCTCACAGTGAGGTATTATATTGCACCACTGACAAGGTATGAATATTATATGCTGTGTTGGAATCTGAATAGAATTTTCACAATAGACTGTTGTGGTTTCCTGTTTTTTTTTTTTTATACAGAAAGGAAACTATTAGTATCACTGTGATCCTAAAAAAAAAAATCCAATGTTGCGACTAAATTGCATGGAAAATGTTTTTTTTTTTCGACAACGACTGGCAGCTGTAAGACATGACGACTTGACAAAACTTTCAATCAAAAACAAAACAGAGCAACAAAACGGAAATCAGGGCTGACTTCAAATCAGGTTCTTGACATTTTATTAAAAACAAAAAAAATAAATGACACAGAAACAGTTGGAGGATTAAAGGAAGTGCCTCCCCTCTGCTCTCTGGGGCTAGGTGGCAGTGTTGGGCATGATTTCAGACACATCCTGCCCTCGGCTCATGAACAGATAATTGGACAGTTTTATGGAGGATATGAACTCTGAAGGGGAACTTAAGCCATCTAATCATTGGCATTCAGCATATGCTATTCATATGCATAAATACAAATAAAACACATTCTCTATCCGCACAGAGAGCCCTGACTGAAAAGTGGGCGCCACTCAGATTACTACGACAATAAACCAAAGAATACAGCAAACGAATGACTTCAAATAAAGAAACCATTTAATGTTTATTTATTCTCCAATGCACGTCTGAGGCAGAGATGAACCGTTCTAATATATGATCCAGAAAGACATAAAAATCTTCCTGTTTTATTTCCCCTTAAATAAAAGAAGTGAAACCTTGCAATTATTTGATGGCCGTGAGTCTTTGCTCTTTTTTTTTTCAATTCATATAAGATAAAAATTGTAACATTTCCAAAATTTTATACTCTACTGTCGCTTAATTCGCAAACACATCTTCGGTTCCAGAGTTAGGCCTCAGCGCGATCCCTTTGAACTTCTCGATACGCGTTTAGCACTCTTCGCTTAAATCTGCTGTTTGTGTGTTTACATCATCGCTCAAGCTTCTGTCTTCTTTCATCAGAGACTTCCTGCTCCTTTCTCCACACGCTCCAACCGCTAATGTCAAGAGCCCCATATAATATGCAGATAATGGTTCATCAGAGTGTCTCCTCCGTGTCGCTCGTCGCTGCGTTACGGCGGATCACACGACACGGCCGTGCCCTGCAGGAATACAAGCCCCTTGTAATTGAAACGAATAAGAGAAGGAGGAACACGCCTACAGAGAGTCCAAACTTCTCACTCTCTCGTCAGCGTATTCAGAGGGGATTCAGCCTTTAGCTGGCACAGCCGGTCTCGGCGGCTCCGTCATGGGGGCTGACGCTCGTCTGTACGGCTGATCGGAAGTGGCACGGTCGAGGAGGAGAGCTCTCAGCGTGGGGTGCAGGAATGGGGACAGTCCCCTACGGTCTCCTGCTACCTCTCCCCCTCTTTCACTATCTCTCAAGTGCAAATGCACATCCATCTCTTATGATCTTTTGGTCTTCGTCTCCCTTGCTAAGATTTCCCTCTTCTTGCTTCCCTCCCACTCTTTCTTGCTCCCTCAGTTTCTTCTCTATCTTTGTTTCTCTTGCTCTCTTCTTCCCAACGGCCCGTCCTTCCTTCATCCTGATCCCTCTACCTCCATGAGTTTTCAGCTTCCTGTCTTTTTGGATTTTTCATCTTTCGTCCCCCCCCCCCCCCCCACTTTTTGAAAGGTGAGTTCCTGATTTCAAATGAGAAAAGAATGCGGCCCCGATGAGGGTATTACCAAAACTGTTTAACTTCATGCACTTTGCAGAAAAAGAAGGTACAAATCTTTTATCGGTTATGCTCATTCTGGTCTGTGATGCGATAACCTTGAGTAAAAAGCACAATGGTTTAATGATATTAACATAAAAAACTATGACAAAGATGTGTCATGATCTAATTGATAACAGAAAAGCAACAATCTTTCCTATTGCTGCAAAAATAACACAAAACTATTGATTACTACAGATATGATGATCCTCTCCTTGATGTTAATTGTTGAACTTTGATTTTGATACACAGAGTTGAAGGGAACTAAGGAACACCTGCTACAGTTGCTAGCAATTTTGAAGTTACTCTTGATGCTAAATATAACACTTTTTTGCTTATTAGTCAGGCCGTCTGCTCCGATATAGGCTACAATCAGCCTGCTAACTACAGTTTTCACATTTTGAAATATTTCCAAACAGCTGATTTTATCATTCTTGTAAGCAAGAGAAAGTTTAGCAGCGTTTTTGTTCAGCCAGCTGACTGGCAGTGTCACCAAGTAACTCTGAGGCTTTCTCTGGCATCTCATTAAAAGGACTAAACTGTTTGAACAGTATGGAGGTCACTTTTTTTCAACCGGGAGTTTACATTGACACCAGTCCCCATGGCTACTCTGGGCGTGCTATAGTCACTTCTTCACTGACATCTCCTTTGTTCTTTGTTAAAAGTTACAATGGTTTCCTTTGACTTTTTTTTTTTTTTTAAATCTTACCCCTATGTTCTTGAGTTTTCTGCAAAAAGCTAAAAAGATGCACATCGCACGGCTGTTCTTGCACCAGTGCAAGCGTTCTCCCCACCTCCTCCACGTGCCTGTTTCTTCACTCTTCACCCATCTGCTGGGGCAATTACGTGCCCCCCTCTCGTCCCAGTGCAGGCATACACACTCAGCAAAACCACAGTTGCACCTGCATCCCTCCTGTTTCTAACAGTCCCACAATGCCCTCCGTCTGCCGGCCCGTACGGCGCCCCCGGGTTTCCGTGAGAGAAGATCATTGTCGCCTCTCTGTTTTCTCCCTCTATCTGCTCCCCACTTCGGTGACATCCAAGTTATTTATTTTATGACTGAGGACTCAATTTGAATCCCCTTTCCCCATCAGTCACATGCCACACAATTGCTTTCTCCTTATCTTCCGGAGTGTCCTTTTTACAACACATCAGGGCGCCATAACGCGCCTATAAATTCCACTGTTTCCGTATTCTTACCTACCGAAACCCGCGCTTTAAATTCATCCAGACAGCAAAAGTGGCTATGAAAAAATTATTACAGTTTGCTCCTCCGTATGTCAGTGTGATAGTTGTAAACAAGTAGCTCCTCCTCAACTTTCATTCCTTTTTCATGCTTTGTAAGTTTTGCAAGGATTCCTGCAGGAGAGAATAAACAAGCTGATCCTTTTCTTCTTGTTATGCAGGCGCTCGCTCGCCGACTCTCCGCCACCGCAGAGGACAGGCGAGCTTCCGGAGGAAACGGGGTGACATTGCTGACCATGTCCGGCGGCCCAATTACCTCTCTCCAAATATGGCGCGCCGAAAGCCGTGCCGGCGTGTCGTGTACACATGGTGTCTGTTACTCCCCAATTATTCCTGCATAAGCAGATTGTGTGGAACATCAAACTGGGGACGTGATGGCTCGTGTGCGGGCTGCCTCCAGCAGAGTGCTCTTTCTTTCCTATCATTTGATCTCGTATTGTAATCCCAGGTGCTTTGAATAATTTATAGGATACAGCTTCTCGTTAAACAATAATTTATATGTGTCTATGAGAATTGATTCCACAGGAATGCACATCTAAATAATGAGAGAAACTGCTGCATTTCATCTACAAGGAGAGGCAGAGGGATAATAATAGCAAAACAAAGGCACCTAAGCAACAACAGCAGCAGCAACCGAGCTACTATTAATAACCCAAATAAAAATAAAAGCCCTAATATTAATGGTAGGGGTAACTGATTCAATAAGCTTAACCTTTAATGAGGTTGTTTTTGTTTTCGTAGATTTCGTCTTCGCCGATAAAATCAGATGCCCGTGAATTTAGACGTTGCACTGGTGTCCGTTTTCTTGCATGGTGCATAATTTCACCCCTGCCACCCCCGTTTTTTACTTTCAAGCCAATATATCGCATTTTTCCCGTTCACATCTACTTATCAATTCGCAGGAGAGGACCACGCTCATGCATGATAAATTTACTGTTAATGTAAAAGCCTTGTACCGCCCAGTGTGCGGTTTTCTGAAGAGAAATGATGCAACCGGCTCCCTCTCAGGCGGAAGACTCCAAATGTTCATCAGAGGAGAAGATGCGAAAGGGGGCCGGGGGGGAATACGTGGACCAGGACCAGGTTGCAAAGTTCACGCTGTTTGTGCTCCTCATGAAGAGCAAAAATATTCATGTTTTTATTTCAAGGGTCTGGACTTGTGAGGTCAATATAATAAATACAATTTTTTTTCTTCAATATGCTCCAAACTCTTCCTTCCGTCGGGAAAGTTCTCAGGTTACTGAACTTGATCCTGATTCAAATCTGATGACAAAAAAAAAACAAAAAAAAAAAACACTTTCCTATGCAGTTTACGTTATGGCTTAAATAGCCGTGTGCGATGCATAAACATGCAAAAGAATGTGTGGTGTTGCTCGAGGTGCAACACTGTGAAGAAAGTTTTATTGGGACCTCTGGATGGAAAAAAAAAAAAAAAAAAAAAAAAGAAGGAAGTTACAGCAGGAAGTGCTGGGAACCAATTATCCAGAGGTGTGACGCTGTCAGAAGTCTCCAGGTTTTGTCAAGTCTTCTGACACCCTGCCAGTGTTGTTCTCTGGGAAATGGAACTGTTGAGCGTTTTTCTTTTCTTCTTTCTTTTTTTTCTTTTTTTCTAAACGGAATGGGGGTTAAAGAAAAAAAAAATCGCTGCATTTCCCCGTACCATAACAGGTCTGGGTTTACCTTCCCCTGCTCCATGCGGTTTTAATTATTTTCTTTCTCTCTTTAATATCCGATGAGCAGCGCACGTTTGTTTTGGATTTCTCCCCCTTTGTTCAGAAAATTTTTGCAGCGTCTGAAATTGAAATATCTGACATTAAAACGTGTAAACGTCTCTCATTAGCGACAAGATTCGAGATGTCATCGCTATCACGTGAAAAGGAAAAAAAAAATCAGAAAAATAAGATGATAAAACATAGATTAGCATTTTAGAACTGTCTGCATCTAGTGCATCATTCTGCTTCAAAGAAGAAAAAGATAAATGATGATGCCATTAAAAGTGAACTAATTAAGGAATGCTTCTTTTAAAAACTCATTAACTGCACCCTCATTTACATAATGATGCATATTAATTAAGTTTTAATGAATCTGAGCTTCCATCAAGTCTCCTCTCCTTGGCAGTGGAGCCATCTCTACAAATGAATAAACACTTCTCTTAAGTATATTTCTCCCTGCAAATGGGAAATGGGTTTTAAACAATAGCAACAAACAAACAAAAGCCTTCAATCTCCGCTCAATAGAAATGCACATGATTCAGGGTCAAACTTGAGCAGAGAAATCTGCATAACCTCTCATTGGTTAAAGGGGGGATAAAAAAAAAAATGCCATAGCTGTTAAACTGCGAGTCTTTGCAGCGGGGTTTATTTATCCAGGGAAATATTTCGACAGCAATTTCTTGACTTTTTTTTTTTTTTTTTTTGGGGAGTAGGGGGAAATTACTAAATTGTGTCTCCATATAGAGAAAGAGTACAGTGACAGGCCATGGGTTGCTTCTAATGAGATGCATTTTAAATTAGAGCGCACCTCTCACATTGCCAGCTGGTGTCTGCTCAGGTGCTTTTGGGTTGTGAGTGATGGAATGCGCACACACCGACGGAGACACACGCGAACCCCCGTCATCCTCCTCATCATCATCATCATCATCATCACCATCATCATCAACAAACTCTATCCCCATCGAACGCATGAACCCTCCAAATAAAAGTGGCTCCCTCACATTCGGGGGGTGAGGGGGGGTGGGGTGGGGGGCTGCCTGCGGTGTCTGAGTGACTCGTGTTAATCCGAGCTTTTGCCACACTTTAATTATGTGATTCCTCTTAGTGAAATAAAAGTCATTACAGCACCCAGAGACGAGTTTCTTTAACTTAATGGAATGAGTGGAGGTTCTCCTCAGAGAAGGAGTGTTTTTTTTTTCTCTTTAAAAAAAAAAAAAAAAAAAAAAAGAAGAGGGGGGTTTTAACACGAGTTAAGACTTGCGTCTGTAAGTCTTAAAACTGTGTTTCTTAGAAATAATCAGCTAACTGAAAAAAAAGGAGGAAGCCTCATTCTGTAAGTTTCTCTTTTCTCTCTCTCTCTCTCTCTCTCTCTCTCTCTCTCTTTCTCTCTCTCTCCGTTCCCCGGTTTTTGTTTTTTGAAAATGAGCAAATGTGATCTGATGCTTGCCAAGAATAACAACAGCCACTCGCCGAAGACAGAAGCGGCGTGTCTGCCTTCCATATGAACGCTGCCTACTTGGTTTGTTTGTTTGCGTGCCCTTGTGTTCCCCCCCCCCCCCCCCCCCCCCCCCCCCAGCTGGTACGCAGGCAGGCAGGCAGGCAGGCAGGTACGAGCAGAGAGGATGGCGCCCGGCACCGTTTGCAGGCGAGCTCGCCGGGGTCAAAGGTCGCGACGATCAGATGATTGGAACTACAGAGGGAGAGGGTGTAGCCATGTAGGGAAAACGGGGGAAGCAGATGCCCGTTAATTAGGGGAAATGCGACGGACAAGATTTGATCAGCGAGGGGTACGGCTGCCTCCCACAGCACGGCAGCTGTTGCGAGGGGGGATGCTGGTGGGGCTGGTGCCTTGTGTGTGTGTGTGTGTGTCTGTGTGTGTGTGTGTGTTCCAGTCCCCACAGGGCACCGCCACACTTCACAGACATCCCAGGATCCGTCCGCAGGCCAATGCAGTGCCCTGCGGAGAGAGACTATTTACAGCACAATACAATTCCACTCATTAAACTCTCGGATAAAGTTGTATTCATCAGTTGTTGACTTTTGGGAGGAAACTTGATTTGTCTCTCTAAGATCTCCACATCCATAACTTGTTTTTTTTTTTTTTTGTTGTTTTGTTGAACTTGGAGAAGATTTTCTTTCAGCACACACAAACTGAGCTGGCAGGCTTTTAAGCAATTAGCAGCACGTTCTTATGTTCAACGTGAGCACAAAGGATGTTGTTTCTCGCAGGTCTAAGCCCTCTAAATATCAGACGTGTCTGTGCGTTCGTTTGTTATGTAAAAAATCTTCTCCGAGGAGTATTTTATTCAGGCCGCCGAATGAGTTTCGCCGCAGTCATAACGGGAGAAGAAACTTTCTAAAAATATTTTCCGCACCCCTTTCTCCGCCGCTCTGAGTCAGACTTGGAGAAGCGCTGACCTGAAGCGCCGAGCCCAGGGCCTCTCTTCACCGCGCTTGTTCAGAGAGCACGGGTATCCCACGCTATCTGCCACCTTCTTGTCCTTTCGGTTGCAAAAACAGAGGAGTTTCACTGACGAACTTCTCCGCCAATGACTCGCCGTCTGTCTGTCTGTCTCCTTGTCAGAGTCTGTGTCTCCTTTTTTTCCCCTTTTCTTCTTAAGGTTAGGCTGGTGTTTTGCTGCCGTCTTTTGAAATCGCTGTTTTTGCAAAAGCAATTAATGTGTCGACGTTCCTTACCGATGTTACCTGTTTGCTTTGATTGGAACGTGTCAAACTTATTTCAGTGGCTACATTTTTTTTTTTTCTTGAAGACACTCTTGTGCTTAAAATAATCAGAGCTTTTGATTACGTTCTAAATCTTTGTGCTCCTAAGTGTAATGCATACTATTTTAATGAAATGAAAGTGTGGGGTGGAAGTGAAATGAAAGGGCTTTCTTGGCAAAATATGAGTTTTTTTTTTTTTTTTCACCCCTCCCTGACGCGCACACTGACACGCGTGAAACCTTGAAAAAGTCCAACTAAAACGCAACAAAGTTAGATTAATTATGTGAATTTAAAAAAATGTCCAACATTTTTTAACATTATGCCAATGTGTACAATGTTGTTTATTTATTCATGCCTGTGCAGCACCTTTAAAAAAAAAAAAAAAAAAAAAAAAAGAAATCCTCATTTACTTCAATACCTTGACTTTTTTGATATGCCATTGATGTTTTTATGGTAAATTTATTATTTCAGTTTTCCAAACAGCAGAACGAGGTGCGCAGAGAAGAAAAAAAAAGAGATTGCAGCAGAAGATTCCCTCCCTCCCTCCACCCGCCTCTCCGCCCACACCACCAACCACCTATTAAAACTTATCTTTCTTTAATCAATTGTTAAATGTCATAGACAATCATCATTTAACACCATCTTCCTGTGTGATTCTTTTTAATCTGGCTGTAAATAGGGCAGCCCTGTCTATCACTTCGGTTTGTGCCGTACACCAGAGACTTAAGGTGTTTCAACAATAGCTCTTGAAAAAAATAAGGAAAAAAAAAAGGAAACAGAAAAGAAAAAAAAAACAAAGAAGCACTTTTTTTTCTCCACTCCTCATCTCAAATCCCTGCAGAGAACACCAAAGGTATGAAAAGTGAAGAAAGGGGGGGAAATAAATCCAGGCGATGATGAATAATTTGAATGTAGAAATGAAGCTGTTTCAGGAGTGAGTGAGATACCGCACAAGGAGCAGCCATGGGGAGCACACAATTAGGTCACCCAAAATAAAACGCTATCCTCCAGAAAGTCTTTCTTGGAGTTGTCAAATTCAATATATTTCACTGCCAACAGAATTCTTGATTTGGCTGTGAAGTGAAGAGGCGAAAGAAAGGAAGTGGAGGGCCTTTTAGAAAGCGAGACGGCTCAGGACTGAGCGCATTTGATAATTTATGCACAAAATTGGGACTTTTCATTTAAACTCAGACTATCCTCACAGGAGGGACAACGGCACGAGCCATCCGGTACAGCATGTGCCGGGAACCAGCGACATATGAAGGGCGCAGACACATTGTTTGCTCAGTGGTTTCATCTTAGATTTAATGACACTCAAAAGGAGATTTCGCCAGTGAGCGGTGTGGCCGCCGCCTGTACAGAGGCGCGCGAGCAAAACTTTGAGGGTGGTGGAAAGTTTATAAAGCATCACTACGGTAACAAAAGTCAACAAACAGCCTGAGCCAGCCGGCTTCTCTCTATCCCCGCGACACAACCCAACAGGAAGGCGAGGCCTCTCCGGAGAGCGCGATGCGCCCCGTCTCCAGGTGACAGATATGTCACACCACCTAAAACCCTGTGGCACAATTATACCTCCGTCGCTCTGAAGGGAGAAGGGGGGGGGGGGAGGAGGTAGGGAAGGAGAAGGGTGGGTGGGTGGTTGGCGGTTGGGGAGGGGACGGTGGGTACAGAGTGAGTGAGAGGAAAAGTGGAGGGTGCGCGGGGTTGATGCTGCCGCTGGATGCTTTACTCCTGGCTTATTCAAAGAGACAGCCCAAGGGATGCCTCTCGCTCTTCTAACAAAGCACTTCTTTTTTTTTTTTTGCCTCTTTTTTTTTTTTCCTTGAGTATTGCTGGGTGTGCTCCAGTCAAATCCTCTGGGTCTCAGTACCCCACACCCCCCACCACCACCCCCCGCCAGCCATTTGAGGATGCCTCAGAAACTTTTTCCTCTCAGACGTGGGGCCTGTTTCGGAGCCGATGTTTCAAATGAACATTGCAATTCTGCAGAGGCCATGGAGAGAGAGGTTACTTCGGGAGTGAGGACAGAAAGTGGTTGAATGTCAAACTTGGATCGGAGCGACTGACACGTCGCGCACTTTAAAGCCGCTTCAAGAAATTTCCCAATTCTAGATGACTTTTTCTTTAGTTTGAACAAAAAACAGCATTTCTCCCCCCCCCCCTCGCTAATAATTTCTTTTCCCATTTTTGTTCAGCGATATATATACACACACAGGGAGTTTGTATTAGCTTCTGTATGACATATGATGACTTGGGAGTGCCTAATACAGGCCCACGGCTTTAACAATGCATGAGTGAGGGAAGGAGAGAGGGGACGTGCTTGCTCTCCAACTAGGTCAAACTGTCTAAGGAACAAAACAGAACAGACCTCAAGTTTGCGGAAATCATTACAGGAAAACAAACTTGTCACTCGCTTGACACCCTTGACTGTTTTGCTTTCCGAAGCACAGAACGGTAATAATAATGATAATAAAAAAAAATAAAAAATCTCCAATGCAAATTAGCCTCTGTGTGTGTGTGTGAAGTTTTCTCTCGTTTGAAATGCATATCAAAAAAAGCAAGCCAAAGCCACAACTTACCTTGTCGTTGACATCGGGGGACAGGAGGAGGAAAAAAAAAGCTCTTTTTCTCTTCGAGAGCTGGCTTCGATTGTATACACAAGCCCCACAAAGAAAGATAAACCAGAGGCATAGATTCATAAAATATACATTTGCTTCTTTGTCTTTTGTTAAGATCTTCAACAAATACTGCTGATGCAAGGGGGACACAAAAGAAAAAGAAGGTTATGGGGGGGGGGTTTGAGATATGGAATTGCAACAGAATGACTTCACCCCTACCTTTTCTTTATAAATTACTGCCATCACGGGAAGACACTCATTCATACTTAAAGCCACTTTAAGGGCATTTGGAGCATTGTCGCTACACTTCTGCTCAGCTCAGTATTTGCTGACTTGCTGACAGCGTGTTCGCTCCAAACTCGACTAAAACACTATTTCCTCAAGACTTCAAGTTCCCTCTGTTGGAATTTACTATTTTTCTCCCCCGCCAACAATTTCTGGATTCTTATGTAGGTCTCAAATGGGTATTTAAATTGCTTCAAACAGAGCTAGCACTCCCTAAGGAGCTGACTTTTTCACGCTGAACTGTCCTGCCACAAACTGGACTCCAACCTGTGGATGTTCCCTCATGGGACCCTTATTTCTTCCCATTTCCAACTCATTTGGACACTGCATGAATTTGTTGGCTGGGTGGTGATACTTTGTTTAGACTTTAGAGGAAAAAGAAAAAAAAAACGTTGGCATGAAACATTCACTTGATACACGCAAAACTAATTCACTGTGATGTAGAGCAGATAGCTAGAAAAGGTGAGTTGTTCAAGAATATTTCAAGAAATCCCTTATTAAACTTGAGCAATCCCCAGTCAAACAATTAGAAGCGCTGGTGGCTACTTTTTTTTTTTGCGTTCTACGAACCTCTGAAGTCAAAATGTGCATCTGAATGTGGCATCAAACCCAAACAGTCCATGTTTATGTTGCAAGTATCACGATAAGGGATGCAAACAAATAATCAAATTACGATTAATTGTTGATAAACGGTTTATTAGATTAAAGTTTGTTCCATCCAATTAACTGATAACGTCCACTTAGACCTTCCTACAGTGTTGTAGTATGGCAACCGTCCAGCCGGTTGCCATATGTGAATGTGAATATGTGAAAGAATGTGAAGCCACACCACAGTTGTAAGAGAAAAAAATTAATGGCGGACATCACATGAAGCAGAGCAGAGTCAACTTCTCAACCAAAACTCACTGATGGGCTCAGAAGGCCAGGATGTGATGACAGAAAAGCGGAGGGACATTATGCAAGAAATAGCAATGATAGAAAAAGACATGATGCCAAAACCACGATTATGGAGATGGATTTTGTGGGAATTAATAGTTTTTCATATATTTTGTACTCTTCTACTTATTTGCTTCTATTCAGTTACCTAATAGGTTTCTGTTTAGTTATATTTTATAAATATGTCTAAGTTTAATAATGTGTGAGAACACCACAATTACAGGTGGCACAATAAACAGTTAAAATGTAATGATGTGCCTTTTAAAATCCTGCATATTGTAAACAAATTATTATAGCGGCTAAGCCAATACTTTAAGCCAATGAAGTGCTGCACCAAGGTAATAGAATTGACGCGCTGATTGTTACCTTGTTCGATTAATTCAAGTTTGAGTCGCCAGGGCATGTTGAACACTTTGTATATTTATTTTCTTCCCATCTTGTCAAATGTCCATCACAACACAAACATTTCTCCAATATAGAAAGCAGACTTGTTTGTATTTACTTCTTCAGCGGTCAAAAAGCTGTTTTCCCCTTCCGGGTGGTACACCTACCTAACAAAGAAAAGTTCCTACCTTAAATAGTCATGACCGCTGATTACCCATTCTCAGATAACTAATTCATTTGTACTCCTACACAAATTATTCCTCCATGTTACAAAAAGGCCCTGTTGAAAAAAGAGAAAACTAGGGTTTTTAAGAATATGGCTGCATATAAAGTAATCGTAAGTCGATCGATTAGATCAATCAACTTTATATTAACTTATTTCTGTTCCTTTCTCTGTTGATTTCTGTTGTTCCTTGCTACTGCATATCGTAAGTTTCAGTTTATTATTAAATCTATCATCTTCGCGCCATGGCTCTGCACCATGTCCGCAAAAACCTGACAGCAAATCTAAGAGTGGTGAGATATGCTAGTTCCTGTGCCAAATACAAGTAGCCATGCTAGCTAATTAATTCTTTGTGTTTAAAAATATTCAAAAAATAAAGATAGAGTAATTAACTATACCTTTTTAGTTCTACTTTTCCTGTCCTAACAAATAAGGCCACTGCCTTCACGGGGACTGGTGGCCTAGTGGTTGAGCCAGTGCTCTTGGGCTGTAGGAAGGTTGCAATTACCCAATTCGAACCCCACAGACTGCCACTTTGGGTCTCTGAGCAAGACTCTTAGCCCCATATTGCTCCCCGGAGGTGCTATAAAAAGCTGCCCTCTGCTCCCTAAGAAATGGGTTAAATGCAGAGGACAAATATCATTGGAATGTACGATTGCGATAACAAAGATTTCCTCTTCTTGTTGTGCAGGGGACGAATTGTTCTACAAGAGGTGGGGAAGTGGAAAACTCCCCCTGTTGTACAGCTGACTTCAGTGACCCAAGTGGACAGGTGGGGACAATTATAAAGATGCAGAAATAACAGAAGGGGGTAGAAGAAGGAGGAAAGATGCAGGTCAAGACGATTTGTGCTTTTCTCAATAATTAACAGAAATATCTTTATGGCCATTGCAATCAAACCAGTCACACGCTGCTATTGTAATTCTGAATTTAACTGCGGTATGTGTGTGTTGAGTCTTCATGCACTTCTGCGTCTGTAGCTTTATCCATGTAAACTAATTTCTGTGGTTTTTCTGTGTATATGTCCGCGCATGCATACGTATTCTCACCTCGATACGTGCAAAAGAAGTTAAGGGGGAAGTCGTCAAACTTTAAAATTTAGCGGTGGTCGCAAAATGGAGAGGGGAGGGGGGTATCCTCATCGGGTCCAGGAGCAACCCTCAAGAGTCTGGTGATGCAGAGATAAAACCACAAGGTCAGGGCTCAGGGCAGAGCTCAGGCAATGTGCTGTCTGAGGCCAGGATCTAGTGGCTTGCTTGGGCTGGCTCCAACAGCACCCACAACCCACGGCCTCCACACAACACAGCAGCCCACCAACCACAGCCGAGCACAGGATCCAACCTGAGAAGCCATCGTATAGCATTGGACAGTACGTCCTCGCCTACACCCTCTGTCCCCAACCCATTGCAACCCCCACCCCCTTTACCAGGGTGGGGGTGTGGTAACCCTACAAACCCGGCAAGACTGCCCAGTCAAAGCACGGAGCTCCCCCAGAGCGACACTGACAGACTGTACAAACGCACAGCCCCCAGAAACCGCAACCACGCCTTACTAAGACACCACAGTTCACCCTAGCTCCAAACATCACATGGCTGGATCCAGACTCCACTGATCCAGGAAGGATCAGACTGGGAACCATCCAGGAAAAGTGGGGTATAGCTATCACTGGTAGTATTTCCTTGGCCTTTAGTGGTAGTAGAATTTTTTTTAGCATCAAACATTTACGCTGCAAAAACAAAGGTAATTTACAGTGATGTAAAGCTTGAAGCCTCAAATAGGCAAAAAGATATGTCGCCTAGAGCACAGGCATGTGTTGCCTAACTTTTCAGTATTCTATTAATGTCTGAAATTAAAAGATGGATTTGGAGCTGATATTAAAATCAGACTTATTGTATTGTATTTTTGAGTGACACTATCAAGGCATTGGTTGTTTGTACCTGTAATAAGGGTTGGTTTTGCTGTTCGTTTTCTATCTCTTTTTGCAGGTGTAGAAGCAGACTCCGAGGATGTTATCTTGTTCTCTCCTTTTACTCTTCTCTATTTTGTCACCTTTTCTCCCATTTAGCATTTTGTCTCATCTTTTTCTCTTCTTTTTTCTCTTGTACATTCCTGTTCTTGAGTCCATTGAACATGAAATACTCCCAGAATAAAATCTAATAAAGCTTTTTTGCATATATAATCAAGCGGAGCACTATGGCGAAAGCAGTAATGCTCCACCTGTGAAAGTAAAATCTTTTGGGCTCTCTTTGGTATTAAGATAGCAATTCTGAATGCTACACTGCCAGACAGGACACTGAAAAAAAATGTAAGGTTCACTGTGCCGTGACAAACTAATGACAATTAACTATTGATACATTTAACACTATTTATTTGGTTTATTTATTTAGAGAAAACAGGAACATGTTGACTGGTGTAAGGTTTTAAAGTACTTTCCTCACTGACAAATCATTAGAAATTCAAATGAATGGTTTCTTACTGCACTTTCCAGTGTTTTAAGCATTTCACAGTTATATTGAACTATGAGGTCAGGTAGGTTAGAAGCCTTCAACTTTTCCTCTTGAAATTCCACTTTTAAGGAATCTTACTGTTTATTATCCAGACTGACACTTGTAAAGTTCCGCTGCTGATTTAAACTGTGACTAAATAAAATCAATAAACCAAACAAGCCGTACTTTTTTTCTGTCATGGTCTAATGTTATTGTATTTATAAATAAAATAAAAAAAAAACATTTGAGAACCACTGTTTTAATCCATGTTGATTAGGCCGTAACACCCACTTCCTAGTAGTTTATTAACACCCTGTCACCCTGAATTTCTCCATCATTTTGAGCATAGTCACCAGGCCAGCCAGCCATTTGGGGAAATCTTGCCGCGTGTGTGTGTGCGTGTGTGTGTGTGTGTGTGTGTGTGTGTGTGTGTCAGAGAGTTTGGATGCAGTTGCGTGTGTGTGTATGATTGCCAGTACAGGAGGGAGCGGCGGGAGTGACAGCGCCCCTCCCCAAGGTCACGTCCAAGGAGAGTCGAGCCAATTACTATGCAGATCAGAGCTGATGGCGTTTAAGGGGATTGCTCCGATGCAATCACATTAGCTGGCCAGAGAGGAATCTCCAGGCTGACCCCAATCACAAGGGCTACAGCGGCGGGGTCAGCCCGGATGGAGGACTGCAGCCCCTGTTTTCTTTTCACAAAACACTTTTTCCTTATCTCAAGCTGGCACGTGATTATCAAGCCAAACAAGCCTTTCCCACCCCCACTGGCTTACAGCAGGCGTGAACTTGCATATGTATGTTTTTTTTTTTTTTTTTTTTTTAGAGGATGCATATGCATTGCGACACATATAGCCTATACCAGCCACGAGGCCATTTTCTGGCACGCTGGCACACAAACACAGCCCAGTGATGTTCACAGTTGACCACAGTTACCCACAGACATGTTTTCGCACTTTGCTCGGCGTCTCTTTTCTCCACCGCTCCTTCTCTTCTCTCCCACTCGTCTTTCAGGTGAGCGCCTGTCTCTGATCTGCCGCGGTCTTGGAGGGCAGATTGCAATTTACTCTATCCCTGTGGGTGAGGTGTGTGTGTGTCCAGGTTGTAAATATGCCTCCTCTATTTCTTCTCTCCCTCCGTCGCGCACCCTTTCTCTCTCCCCCCTCGTCTGTAGTTTCCCCGTCGCTGCCCGCATGGCCAGTAATGAGACTGAGTCTGATCAGGTCGCCCCGGTGTTCCTGGAAAGATCTCACTTGAGCCACTGGCCCGTAATGGAATCTGCATCTAATGCATACATAAATCACACCTCTTTCAGGACATTTTCATATGCATAATGTCTTCCAACCCCCTCCTCTCCTTCTCATCTCTCTTTCCACCCAATGAGCCTGGGTTGATGGAGAAGAATGGCAAGATAGAAAAAGGTGATGAGACCCCCTTTTTTTTTTGTGTCTTTCTTTTTCAGACCTGTCTGTAATTCTTGCCTTGTATATTGTGCTGACAAGACCCGCTGAGTGGTGAGATGATACCAAGGCTGGGGAGGATCTTAGGCAGATCACATCTGTACTCACCAAGCGTATCCTGTGTGAATGCTGCGTTACGTGTGTGTGAGAGAGATTGACTAAAAAAAAAGGAGGAAGAAGCTAAGTACAGAGAGAAGAATCTTAAATATAAAAGCTATAAATTGGTGAAAATCCTGTACATTGGTCAGACTTTGGGTATATTTGAAGAGGACAGTTGCCATGGCCTCCTTTTTCTTCTCTACCTCGTCTCTCTCTCTCTCATTCCCCTCGCAGGCTTTGTTATGTTAATGCCGACGGATGTGGCGGATTCACAGTGATTTTTCATCTGTCGGCGACGAGAGATAAAAGGCGAGTGACGAGTTGTCGCGATCGTCCTCACTGTTCGCCTCTCAGTCACTAACAAGCTGCCGCATTGTACCTGCGCCATTTTCCCCGCGCCCCATTTGCATCTGCAAGCCTCCACTTCATCCTCCCTCCTAAAAGTTTATGCCTCCTCGTTAGGGCCACGTAGGTGTGAGATTAAAATGTTGGGCACACTTTCGCTTTCATAAGCGCACCGACTGAGCGAGTGTGTGCCTTTGAGTGCGTGTGGCTGAGACATGCGTATTTGTATGGGTGACGTGTGTTTGTGTGTGTGTGTGTGTGTGTGTGTGTGGGGGGGGGGGGCATATATGCCTCTGTGCATGCTGTAAAGAAAATATTACCATACACCTTCTATGCTACTCAGTGTTATTTATTTATTTGAGTGCCTCCTTAGTACGTGGCACTTTTCTCCCTGTAGGTGCCGTGCATCTCTTTAGATGATACAAGCTGCCATATCAGCACAGGCTAACCCATTCTTAATCACATTTGCATTTTTATTTTGAGATATTCCTCAAACGTTTGCATTATTGAGGATTTATGATGAGCTCTTCGCCTGATCCTCCATCAACTTCACTCATAAAAAAAGGTTCTCCATAACTCATAGGTGAGTGGAATATGCTGTCCCCCCCTGAAGTAATTAGATAGCAGAATTCTGATATGGAAAGTTTGAATAAATCACTTTGTTTATGAGGGCTGAGGCCTTGAGAGCGGAGGAGGCCTTCTCTAACCTCAGAATAAGGGAATAAATTGCTATTTTTGCAGTTTTGCTCCAATGTTTGCCAATTTTAACACCTGATTTTGATCTTAAAGTAGGATTTTTTTAAGGAACAGTGTAACATCTTAAAACCAGGTAATAGACCTGTAAGGAAAAAACTGAAATAAAGGAAAAAAAAAACAGACAACAACAGAAAAAAAACAAATGCAAGCTATCAGATCTGCAAAGCAACCAAATATGAATGCACTAAAAATATCTCTCTGAAAAAAAAAGGAATAGAAAGAAACCCTATGTGCACGCACAGCTGGGTAAAGTTGAACCAGGAAGTCGGTTTTGCAGGTGCATTTTGGAAGAGTCTTAATTTAAGCTACATTCTGAAAGGCAGAACAGTAATGCGGTGGCAAGTGATGATTTTTTTTTTTTAAACAACTGACATTTACAGTAAATACACAGCAGAGAACTACCCCTAAAAAAAATGCTGTACCCAATTTATATATTTAGATGTTAGAATACAGTGTTAGAAGAGGGTCTTAAAAATGATGTCTCAGCATTTTAAAAGAAAGCTGGCAGTAAAAAAAAAATAAAAAAAAATAAAAAAAAAATAAATTAAAAAAATTATATATATATATATATATATATATATATATATATATATATATATATATATATATATATATATATATATATATATATATATATATAAACTGAAAATGCACCATTGCATTGAAAATGCATCTTTTCTATTTTTGGATCGTACAAATTGCTGATTTTCTTCCAGGTCTGGTATACTGATTCCAAATCTGGCATCAAAAATATTGCTATAGTATCCATAACCTATTTTGTTTGTTTAAACTAAAAAAAGTTACATTATCGCCCACACTCTTTGTTGATATGTCTATACAAGAAAAAGGTACATGTTCTTAGTTTAATGCATTTGATGAGTAGGGGGACAAGAAAGGAGATTTTTCAGTATTCAACCTGCCTCAGCAGATCAAAGGAAAGTTGGTGGACACTAATCTGTGGAAGACATTTTTTAATGTGTCAATAATAAAAAAGATACAAATAATTGACTGATTAAAAAAGATTCCAACTGCTCCTGTTTAAACTTAAACAACGGGTCTCTTTTAGTTCAATGCATTTTAGTAAAAAGTAAATCATGACATGTTTAGAATCTGCGCTGTGTTGTTTTGCAAACTTGTGGTTACATGAAAACAGGTTTTCAACAGTAAAGATTAGTTCATGTCTAATTAAATACTAAAACTGTTTTCAGACCATAACTTTAACCCGTTGGATAAAAGTATTTCTAGCTGCTGAAGTCGTTTTAACTCTCCAGGATCTTGCAAGATAAGCATTCACATCATCAAATCAAGCAACAGGTTAAAAAAAAAAACGAATGTCCCAAGACAGCAGGTAAAAAAAACAAAAAAAACCTGCTATGTTAGATTGTCTGGTCAAACACTTGGTCAGACAATCTAAAATCGCTTTCAGAACTTGCTTTTTTTCCCCTCTGCTTGAGCATGTAGCTGAATTTATCTACTTCAAGAATTGGTCATTTCACCACTTTGGAAGCACGTGTTTTTTGACCATTTTGCATGTGACTTTTATAGGTACAGACTTGAACCATCCACCACAGGAAATGTTATTAATTCGTCAATCGTACCGCCAAGAGGACATTTTGTAATAGCTTTGAGAACTAATCACATACAGTTATTTTTCATAAGGTATCTGCAACAGTACTATGCCGTCTAACTTCCTGTCCTCCGGAAGATATATACAGATTAAAGTGATAATGATACGCTACCACGCAACGCTCATCAGCAAAAAATTACGTGTTTTTGTTTTTTTTTATCTGTGGTGAGCCTGTTGATAGATCACAATTGTAAGCCGCAGGTCTATTTTTGAAGCCTAAATTGCTTTACAATAATGCCTTAGCCAGTGTAGATGCATTTTAAATTGTATTCATTTGAATTGCGGCTTACTACAGCGTAGCTTTCAGACGACTTGTACGATTTTAACGTAGCAGCCAGTGACCTGTGGCGCTAGCCAATAGATTTAAAAGAAGAAAGATTTGTACAAAATTTACAAACAAATTAGCAAAGAGGCAGATTGACCAAAAGGCAACCCCATCTTCATGTTTCACCACATTGTACTGCTCAATTTTGTGTTCTTCTGTCTTTACCTATTACATTTTTGGGGTATTTTTGTAGAATACTATGCTTTATGTTCACATCACTGATTCTGGAGGCTAACGGCGCGCTCTAACACGAGACCTGACGTATCGCTGGATTCAGGTGGGAAATCCACTTGAAACGACAAGCAAACACAGCTTTTCACTTACTTGGGTATTATGCACATGTCGTTGTGGTAGTTTTAGCTGGTACACTGGATAAACAATAAATTTCTACCACCAAACCTAACTACATGTTCATGCGATTTTTAATCACATGCAACATTGTACTGAAATGATCGTGGACAAGATGATGTGACCCAGCCCGGTTTGTATACCAGCTGGGGAATACAAGCAATCATGTTGTGAATGCTTCCCTACGATTTAAACGCGTTTTTTTTATGAGCCTCAGATCAATTTTACAGGTTAATTTGGGGTTTTTGTGTAAAAATGTGTGACCTTGTAGAATTTGATTAAAGTAATTTGCTTATTTGTTACAAACTGTTGGAATTACACATTATAAAAAAAACTGATTTCTTTCATAAGGAGCCTGTCTATACAGGACGTTAGGAGGACATTTATTGCAAATGGCAGCCATTTTAGACTCATCCGGTTTATTAGTAGAGCTGCTGCTGTATTCACAAGTGCTTTTTATTCTTCGTCTTTGGCCTTCGTCTTTGTTTAAGATATTAGGGGTTTTCAAGTCAAACAAAGCAGCTCTACATAAAGCTTTGAATCACACACGTAAAAATCCACATCAAGCGTTGTTTCACATTAACCTCACACACACAGTCATTACACGATATGTCACAACCGGAAGAAGCGAGGATGTTGACAGAGATTTTTTTATTTCTCTGCTAGTTCTACTCTGTTTTGTTCTAAATGTGGATTTCGGCTCCAGCGCCGACAAGTTCCTATGTCGCAGCTTTGTCGTCAGTGTTTTGAATAAAGACATTGCTTAGCAGTGGGTCTATTTTTTATAGACCCAGTGCAGGGTGATGTCATGATCACCAGCTCCACCCTTTGGGTTTCCTGCATTTTGCAAAAGAGCGCTGCTGGTGAACTATGCCTGTCCACATTGTGAAAGTCATAGAACATTTCAGAGTGGTATGTAAGACGCTGATTGTGATAAAAACAAAAGCTTTTTTTCATAAAATGGGATTTCAACGCTCCTCAAACGCAAGCTCCAAGAGTCCTCATGCTACTTCTGAAAAGGTTCTGTCTCTCATGTTATCCTTAGTTGTATTTGTGCAATATACAACCAGCAGACCCAGGTCACGTGGCCTCAGGAACCTCTTCTGGATATATAGCTATACAAGTTCTGAGATGTAGTGAAAGAGGACACTCGCTTCATTCCAGACCTAGAGACCTCTGCTTCATATCTTTCCCCTTTTCCCTCCACCCATTTCCTGTGTAATTACTATCAATAAAAGCTACTAGTGCCAAAAAATGTTCAAAAGACGTTCTGAGATGTATGCAGTGCTTTTCCATTCAAAGTCCTACAAGTAAGAACCATGATCTTGTAAAGCACTATGAGGTGAAGGGGCCAGCCATTCTGTGCAATCTGTGGAGGGTCCAAGGATGCTTTGTTGAGGAAAGTAAATATGACTTATGATATTACAATCTCGAAGAAACAAATGGATAAACATGGATAGCAATTTCAAGATTTACTCGTGAGAAAATACAGCTTAATTTAGCAATATTTTTTACGAGATAAAACATGAGTAAACCACACTATGAATGTGTGTAAATTATATGTGTCTGAGTTTTTGTGTGGAGTCTGAGTTCTTTCCAGAGTTGAGGATCTCTGCTGGTGGGTGTAGCAGCAGATCCTTGACGGCACACCTGTTGTCCATGGCTCCATCCAAATAACCTTATTGATTAAGGACTCTTTAGCCAAACTGGAAGTGTGTCAGCGGTTACCACGGAATAGTGCACGAAGAAGGTAGGAAAAGAAGCCAGCATGCTTTCTCTCATGGCTAGTTTTGCCAAGGAACCTCACAACGTCCCTTACCGGCGCTATAGAGCTATAAGGTATCCCACAATCTTTTGTGTAACATGCTATAAGCACCACCCACCACACGGAAATTGACGAAAATGTCCGGAGAGAAGAGAGCACACACTTTGTGGTTCACTTTCGGAAGGCTGTAGACCTGGATTTGACTAGCATCACCCATATGCGTTATCATCACAAAATGATGTCTGAGTTAAAGGCTGTCCGAAATCAGCACAGTAGTCTGAAGCTCATTCCTCCCCATGATAGAGCACTTAGTGTTGATCCCATGGAAGGTCAAGGAACAGGAGCTATAATTAAGGGTATTAGGATGGAGTCCATCTCTTCATTCAGGTTTCTGGATATATAAGGAGCTGTTTGCCAACCCTCCTGGAGGACTCTAGTCTCCAGTTTTATGTTGTTTGTGAAAGTTATTTCAGCCACATTTCAACATCTAAACTAAAATCACAATTAAAAATGTACAAAGTTGACTAGATATGGTTAAACAACTTTGGCCTTGTTTTGGCTATAAGTAAAAAAGCTATTTCAAGAAAATTGCTAAGACAGAACCACGAACCATCGAGTAATGAGTCGATACTGTAGATGGCATGAAAAAGATCATGTTTTCTCTCAGGGGGCAGCAAGACAAATTTTATAGAATCTGGTCAAAATGGTCTGAGCATATAAAACTAGTAAAATCTGAATTCACATAAATTCATAATCTTTGTACCCACCATCTTTACTTTTAGAGTAAAAGCTAATTTTTAAGTGTCTCATTTGGTTGTAATAATGATCTGTACGCTTTGTTTGTGCCAAGAAAAGCAAAAGCAAGAAAAAAGCAAGAAAAAAATAGTCACCACAGGTTCCTGATGGAAGACTTGAAATAAGAGGCTAGAGGACCAAGAGTTTCAATTACTAGAGGTAAATGTTTGTCTGGAGGATGAATTTAGTTGTTTTGTTTCTTATTTTTTCCTTCGTTAAGCTGGAAACGGTTTTTGACCAACAAACTTTTTGCAGTTCTCCTATCTCTGGTTCTGAGGTCAGGGGGACCGATGGTTGTGTTCCAACTATAGAGGAATCACTCTCTTAAGCCTCCCTGGTAAGGTCTATTCCAGGGTTCTGGAAAGGAGGGTCCATCGGATAGTCGAATCTCGGATTCAGGAAGATCAGTGTGGTTTTCGTCCTGGCCGTGGAACACTGAACCAGCTCTATACCCTCAGCAGGATTCTGGAGGATGCATAGGAGTTTGCCCAACCAGTCTACATGTGCTTTGTGGATCTGGAGAAGGCATTTGACCGTGTCCCTCGAGGGATCCTGTGGGGGGTACTCCGGGAGTATGGAGTACCGGGCCCATTAATAAGGGCTGTTAGGTCTCTGTATGACCGGTGTCAGATTCTGGTCCGCATTGCCGGCAGTAAGTCGGACTTGATTCCAGTGAGACTTGGACTCCGCCAAGGTTGCCCTCTGTCACCGATTCTGTTCATAACTTTTATGGACAGAATTTCTAGGCGCAGCCAAGGTGTTGAGGGGATCCGTTTTGGTGGCCTTAGGATTGCGTCTCTGCTATTCGCGGATGACATGGTCCTGTTGGCTTCATCAGGGCGTGATCTACAGCTCTCACTGGAGCGGTTCGCAGCCGAGTGTGAAGCAGCCGGGATGAAAATCAGCGCCTCCAAATCTGAGACCATGGTCTTGAGCCGGAAACGGGTAGAGTGCCTTCTCTGGGTTGGGGAGGATGTGCTGCCCCTAGTGGAGGAGTTCAAGTATCTTGGGGTCTTGTTCACGAATGAGGGGAGGATGGAGCGGGAGATCGACAGGCGGATTGGTGCAGCGTCTGCTGTGAAGCGGGCGCTGTACCAATCCGTTGTGGTGAAGAGAGAGCTGAGCCAAAAGGCGACAGCTCTCGATTTACCGGTCGATCTACGTTCCTACCCTCATCTATGGTCACGAGCTTTGGGTCGTGACGGAAAGAACGAGATCTCGGATACAAGCGGCTGAAATGAGTTTTCTCCGTAGTGTGTCTGGGCTCTCCCTTAGAGATAGGGTGAGGAGCTCAGTCATCCGGGGAGGACTCAGAGTAGAGCCGCTGCTCCTCCACGTCGAGAGGAGCCAGTTGAGGTGGCTCGGGCATCTGGTCAGGATGCCTCCTGGACGCCTCCCTGGTGAGGTGTTTCAGGCACGTCCCACCGGGAGGAGACCCAGAGGGAGACCCAGGACATGCTGGAGGGACTATGTTTCTTGGTTGGCCTGGGAACGCCTTGGGATTCCCCCGGAGGAGCTGGCCCAAGTGGCCGGGGAGAGGGACGTCTGGGCTGCTACCCCCGCGACCTGACCCCGGATAGATGGAAGACGATAGATCGATGGATAGATGTTTGGAGTTAAAAGAGTCAAATTTCCAGAGTTTGTTAATGCTACACTTCTTTTTCTTTATAGTTATTTTTTTATTTAAATCATGATAAAGATGCTTGAATGTTGTATATTTTTAAGCTTTTATAATATGCCTTATTTTAATTGTTTTTGTTCTGATCCCTATTCAGGCAAGCGGCCTCCTATGAAATCTGACAGAATATGACCCTGATAAACCAAAATGTATTTCCTTGACCAGAAACAGTTTAAAAATTGTTGCAATGCAAATGTAAAGTTGTATTCATGATAATACCAGTCCAAAATAACTAACAAGATCACGCTCTGTTTACTGGCAGAAATTGTGTTTCGACATAGCAAATGATTTACCAGTTGGGGTAGTAGAGAATTAGAAAACTGGCACACTCAACAATCATGACATGCATGATGTTGATTCGGTGTAATTAAATCATTAATTCAGTTGGGAATGTTCATAATATTAGCAGTTAGACTAGAATCAGTGAGGTCAAAACTGTGTAAAATGGGTCATTTCAGACATTGTTTCAAAACTTTCATTAAAATGTTGATTGGAGAGGGGGAAAAACACAATGCATGCATCCTGGTGGACTACTCAGCTAAATGATATTTAAATACTTTAAAATAGAAACCAAAAACTTCCAATATGGTGGGAAAAAAGCTGCAATTTGATTGGATCAAAGACTTGGCCAACAATCAGCTTCACGCTGAGCAAAAGAGGTCTGCGTTTACCTGTCAGTACTGTAATAATTAGATGTATATCCGAAGCCCCTGCACAGTATCATCAAGAAAGAAAATAACAGAGCTCAAGAGGTCAAAATTTGTCAAAGAACACAATAACTACAGATAAACTATTCATTTTATAGAGTGATGAAGCCAAGATTGTTGTTGATGGGTTTACACACTTTCTCAGACAATGCTTAAACATGAAATTTAAGCTAAGGTACACAGTGGCAGCGTGACAGCTCATGTTTAATACAGGGAGATTTTTGATACTATAGCCCATTAATGTCATACAAGTGATCATGGACCAGTTTGAATCCATCACAATACTAGAAGAGCTGTTGTTGCAGAAAAGGAAGTTGTCTTGAAATGGGTGTTTAAACAAGACAACAACCCAAAACACAGTAAGCGAGCAGGATCTTGCTTCCAGACCAACAAGATTAACATTGTGCAGTGACCAGCCCGAATGCCAAATCTTCATCCAACTGAAATATGGCGGCTTAAAATCAAACAGGCCATTCCTGAGGCAAATGTTGGATGGCAGAGAACTGAGTCCAGCATCATGGGGTGGACTAGTTGTTCACAAGTGCCAGAAGCTGTCGACTCGATTCAACACAGACAGGAATCAGTAACAGTGGTCACACTACTAAATATTAGTTTAGCAATTCACAGCAATGGCAAATCTTTCAGCATCTTTCAGTTTATCCAGTAATTGTGTGAGTTTATAAAGAAAAGTGATTGAAAATTATGTATTTGTATGGTAGAAAATATTTATATAAGGACTTGTGTTTTTCCCTGATAAAACAGATTGAGATTCAGTCAACAAACAAATCAAACAATGAGCATCAGTTTTAACAAATGCAAATGTCTTAATGTACTCCCTTTATGTGTGCGAGTGCAAAAGTAAAGTTTTTGCCATTTAAATACGGGCTAATGTTCATGCCCCGAGACAATGGCCTTTAACAGGTGAATACTTCCTCATCCTCTGTCTTTCTTTTCAGCTGAAGATTCAAATAATGTTCTTTCCAAACCAAAGTGAGCGTTTTTATTTTTTTTTGTGCAAATCTACGGGAAATGAATCGAGCTGAGTTTTATTAAAAAGGATTTGAATATTCAAATGAACGCTTGACTGATCTTTTGTTTAAGCCCTCTCCCTGTTACCAGTTATTAGCTCAAGAGGCTGAAAAGTTTCCCGCATTTTGGCGAATTTCACGTTGGATTTACACTGGGGGGGGGATTTTATTAAACCATTATTTACATTGACTCATTTCCATTTTGGTTCCCTACAGAAAGTTCAAGATTGACATTTTTTGAACAAACTTTGCGGGTTTTTATTTTTTCCTTGTTAGTTTTTTATTATAGATTTGCAATGATGCCACAGTAAAAATAGCGCTGCACTTGCTGTTTACTGAGATGTAATTGGCTATCTGGAGAAGAGAGGTATTTGGGGCTGAACTTTAGGATGAAACAGAAATTACTGCCTAACTGAAGGTAGTTATTCTCCAAATAGAAATCTCTGCCTCGTGATAATTACTGCCACACACTCGCTGAGTGATGCGATATGAATGTGTGAAGCCATTGTACGTGGGGATCAAAATAATGACATGTCGACCCACGAGGGAAAAGGATTAAAAATGAGATGGATTGTTTTTTTTGCATGAAAAGCAGTTCAGTGATGTTGAACAAGTGGAATTCGGTGCAGTGATTCAAAAAAGGACAACTTGCCCTCTGTGTGAGGCGCGTTAAACAAACCAAGTAATAGTGGCAGACTTCCCATTAATTAAGCTTGAAGGATTCTGTTTCAATCCTCCATTTGTTGATGGGGAATTGCATACTTCACAGCCCCTGCCCCTTTGATGGTAGTTTTGGGACCAACAAATTGATTGATGGATCGCGATTTGCATGTATCTTAAAAATGCATCTTTTTCTTTTTTTTTTCTCCTCCCTATTTCTATTGGAAATAATGGAATGGAAGTAAGTGTGGTGGTGTGGGGCTGGTTGCGTGTGTCTGAACGGGGGGTCGGCTTGTTAAGCGGAATTCATTTTCCACCAGATCATAATGCAATCATAGTGGGCCCGCTTTATTGTGCCAGTCAGCACTAGCGCACACACACGACGCCACACTCACACAAATATATCTTACTCTGTTTAGGAGATTTGATTTTATTATTCCATCTCACTGTGTCCTATTCAAGCATGCACAACAGCCAGACAGTCCTATTTATTTATTCTCAGACTTTTGTAATCAGCCATATCAAGCATGAGCAAAGGCTGTTACCCACTTCCTTCGCGTCGCCTGTGAATCACAATGCTTTAAAGCAAAAGTAAAGTAACACTTTGTTGGCGGCACAAAAAGCACGGCTCGATTACATGTTGGCCTGCTGTAAGAAAATTGAAACCCTCTGTAATCCCACCTTAAGGAAATTGCTTTGATTTCCATGTTCCTGGGCAATTTCATTATTGATGAGGCAAAGTGAATTGGAAAGAGGTGCTGTCCAAAGACCCAAATTAAGTACAATATTCAAATTGTCCTCCCCCCCCCCTGCTCTCAGTATGAGCGGTGACCTTCGGGTGCCATGAAAGCATAGCCTTATAACCGAGGTAGCTAGTTTGCCTAGGGCACAAGAGATATAAGCATATGTATATTGATATATTGAGGTGGCTCGCTCCCTTGGCAATGCGGTGAAGCGGGATATATATTTATATCTAGGTGTCCGGTGGATGCAGCGCCTGTGTCCGCTGATGAGAATGGGTATCTGGCTCCGCAGCATGTGGGTGAATTTACTTGAAGGAGTGTATGCAGGGGTTTCAATCTCCCTGCAAAGCATTTGAATATAGGCTGCTGATTTATTACCTTATTTGGTCTGTCTTCTGTATGCAAATGCATTAGTGGGGGTAAGGGGGGGTGGGTTGAGGGTTGAGGGTGGCGGCAGCAGTGGTTCTGTTGGTGCTAAAGGGGGTGGGTGGTGGGGGGGCACGCTTTGGCTATATGCATAATGAGATTCCCAGGGTCATCCCTCCGGTGTGTCAGGGACCCATAGTGAAGCGAGCCTCCAGGGGATGTCGAAGTGCATGGGTGGGGGTTGTGGTGAGAGGGTGATTATAGAGGGAGGCTGTGGCAGACGGGGCCTTGCTAGTCTTTGGGTGCCTCCCGCCACACCACATGGGCACCACAAATTCCACCCTTGTAACCCGCTGCCAGCTATGTCTACCACTGCCACACAAACTAGCTCGGAGTAAGTGTCTCCCGGGGCTCTTGGCTCGGTGGAAGTGCATTAGGCCTCATGACAATATATCCCCCCCCCTTCCCTGGCCAATTATGGATCTGATCTGTGTGTTTAATAATTGCCCTCTTCAGAAGCATTCAATTGTGTCCAAATGGGAGTGGAATTGATTTTTTTTTCTTTGTACGATATTAGCCGATTACTTTGAGTGCCCCCCTAATTTGAATCGATTTGAATAATGGTTATTCATGTGATCTTTGCCTTTGCTACTGTGCTGTGCAATGATACGCCCTGAAGGTACAGTACCGCTACTGTGATAACTATACTGTATGCGCCAGTGTTGGCATGCACACACAATTTGTGATTACACAATCTGTCATAACTTCAGAAGTGTGAAATGATTAATACATTAGAGGCAGGGAGATGCAAAGGAGACGGCAAGGGCATTGATCAACGCAGAAAAAACGAGATTGATCCTTTATGCCGCAAATCAAATCACGTTTATGTTTATCATCTGATTTCAGCGCGTCCTTTTCGCGGCTGAAGTAAACTCGCTGTTAGCATATTCAGGCTTATCTGCTTGCTTATACGTGGTGGCCTCAAAATGCATAATCCTGCAGGATCAGAATGAAAATTTATGAAAAGATCCGCCTTGACTCACTCTGGTTGAGCATATATGCAAAGTGCGGACCTGAGTGCTGTCATTCGTAGCAGAATGAATGCTGCCTTGGCCATCATATGTGTCTCAAAGAGACCTGAGGGACACAGACGGTGATTTACCCCCCCCACCACCACCACCACCACCACCCCGTAGATAGACAATAGGGCCGTCTGACACTTAAAATATTAAAGAGGGGAATATGCACCGCTACGTTGATCTTCACTATCAATATTTAACATCCTTTTATGCATGTATGCTGAGTTGTCCAATTTCATTAAGGCCATTTTTCATCCTGGAGGGCACTGGTCTTGGGCACTGAGGAGCCCAGGGACAAACCAAGGAAGGGGTGTGTCCCCATATAGTGGAAGTCGGTTGGCTTCTTTACATTATATACAGTAAGTTGAATATGCTGTTGCCTCTCCCAGATTAATTCTTTCTTCGTTGGACCAACCTTCTCCAGTGTGGAAAAAGTATTAAATCATTAAAAAAAAGTAAAAAACAGAGCAACTGGACTTGTTTTCCGTAGTTGAAGCCGTCTTCAACTACGGAAAACAAGGCCAGCTGCTTTGTTTTTACTTTTTTTTTTGGAATGACCATGACATGGATGACTGAGAATCTTCACCAGCATATTAAATCACTATTTACCATTGATTTCACAGTATAATAAACTGGTGGACTCAATGAGCAAAAACCACTGGTGACTAAATGGATAACAAAGACCACTTTGACATTTACAAAAAAAAAAAAAAAAAAAACATGTTAAAGATACCCAAGAATTTTATGAGAACTTTCTGGGAACTGACAAGACAAATCTAGAACTTTTTGTTTTGAGTCTAATGTGAAACTAATACAGCATTTCATAAAAAACAAAAACTCAACATCAAAAACCTCATAGTTATAGACAAACCTAGTGGTGGGAGTATGAAGCGTTGCTCTGTCAGGGCCCGTAAAATAAAAAGCCCTTATTGATTGAATTGTGTATTCTGCTCTCTATCAAAAATCCTGGAGAGCAAAGTTCTATGATCAGTTCGTCACCTTTAGCTTAAGCACACTTTGTTTGTGTAGCAGGACAATGATGGGATACACACTCCTGAATGGCTCAGAACGCCTAAGTGAAGATTTTAGAGAGACCTAGTTAAAGTCTGAACCTAAATCCAATTGAGATGCTCTGGCATTACCTTTAAAAAAGCCATACATGCTCGAAA
This sequence comes from Fundulus heteroclitus, assembly GCF_011125445.2. NCBI lineage: Eukaryota > Metazoa > Chordata > Actinopteri > Cyprinodontiformes > Fundulidae > Fundulus > Fundulus heteroclitus. The sequence goes on from NC_046375.1 coordinate 21,043,032, forward strand.
CCTCCCAATGTGACTCAATGAAACCCGTTCCACAAAGAAGAGTGAGTCGAAACGCCTCCACGGTGACTCTTCGACCAGACAAATAAAAAGTGAACAGGTTTGTGGGACAGTGACTTTTTCACAAAACCCACAGTGGTTTGACTACCTTGTTTTATCTTAATCGTCGTTTAAAAGGATCGTTTGGTATTTACTCAGGTTATTTTTGTTATTTTTGTTTTAAGTGTGACAAGAAAATCAAAAACAGCAGGAATCTGTCGTGGGTAAATACAATCCTGTGCCACTGTAGAGTAAACTGAGCAAAAGCATTAAATAAATGCGAAACGTTTCCGTTGACGCCGGTGCAAGTGCTAATTGTATGAAAGGGGTTGATCTGCTGAACCATCAGTGGCTTGGATTTCAAGCATTAACATTTCTGTATTGCTGCACTCAAAGCAAGTACATAAGCACCTCCTGTGTTTCTGAAATCTGTCATTGCTTTGAACAACTCAACATTTGGTTTGCATCCGTACTATGAATGTCACTGTGTGGGTACACGCTCCTTTTTTTTTTTTTTTTTTTTTTTTGTCATTATAGAGAAAACGTATGAGTTCCCTAAAAGAAAGGTGCAAGGAAGCATATAACCACAAATTGTGCATTCATCAGTATGTGTCTGTTCTGTGGGCGTCGCTCTGAGCTCGTTGACTAAGACAACGTGGTATACACGGAGCTCTATTTGCTACCCGTACATTTGGCTCGCGTTTATCACATTTCCTCTAACAATACATCTCGATTCCTAAAGGCACAGAATCTCAAATGTGACATTTTAACAACCCTTATTCCTTTCACGCTGCACCATTTCCTTTTTGCACTTTAGTGTCATTTTCATTCCAAACCTGAATTACCAATTTGTCTTTGTGGCACAGGCAATTTACATGCATCCGTTTCAGTTTTTTTTTTTTATATGCAAAATGCACTAAAGTGTAGCATTTTTCCCATCACAAGGATATTTTCCCGGGTCTAATTTCATGGTTTTGATGGTGAGTGAGTCTGTCTCGGAGGAACTGTACCTCTTGTTCTCATAGCTCCTGGGTGACGTCTTGATGACAAGTGTCTTTAATATGCATGGAGAATGGCAGGTCCCACATTTTGTCCTCACAGGTTTGCATGTTGAGGGGAAATTGCCCAGCGCTGGAGCTGTGGTTACTATAGGAGACGAATGTCAGTACCCATTCAGAGAGAGACCCTGGCTTTTTATGATTATTGCTTCTGTGTACGGCCATTAAAAGCCGAGTGGGGGGAATTGTCCGTGCGGCATTTTCGGCTCTCGCAGTGGGGGCTAAGTTCCAGCAGGAAAGTCTGCTCAGACTTTTTTTTCCCTCTCTCATCTTTGCCAAACGCAGAAGGCTGACATCTCTGCCTTGCCACAGTCAGTCTCAGACGAAATCACAGGGATTGTTTGCTTTTGAAAAGAAAACGAGACAAAACAGTGATTATCAGGCTCATAAAGTCATCAAAAGTTGAAATTATCAAATGAAAAAAAAAAAAAGAATTACAGATTTAGCTTGCTGTGAAGAAATGCTGCTTTCACTTGTGTCACTGTACGGGTTTTTGGCGAAGTGAACAGAGGTTCACCGCAATCTCAAACCCCTCTGCACACAATTAGGCTCTCCGCCATTCCTCCGTCTGAATTGTTTGTGCTTTGCAACGTAATGATTAAATCTAATTATAATGTTGTGTTTTTGCCTCAGATCTGATGGAACTTTTATTGTCTTGTGATTTTCTCTGGCTAGGGAATTTTAAGGTATGCTTTTGTTTTTAAATGCATGATTTACTGCTGTTTTGGCTTGTAAAGTCACCGTTGTACTGCTACAGCAAATAATGTTACCAGTTTTAGATGCAAAGCATCAGATTTTGTTCAAACCAAAACTCAAAGGAAAGAGTTGTGTTTATTATTATTATTATTAATATTATTATTAGATGAAGCGCTCTTTGATTTGCACGAAAATAAAGCTAACTTTTGTAAAATTAATGTGATGGTTTTATGGTTTTCCGTGTCCGCTCTCTATGTTTGCAGCTTTTTATTTCAGTTTTTCTTTTTTTCTTTTGAATGTACAGAACGGAAGTACAGCTGTACTGCTACTGGGTGTCAACACCAATGAACTGCGTATCTGATTTTCTGCTGATGTGGCTTCAAGAGCATCTTGCTGCTGATAGGCTCGTCCAAATTGGGGTCACATGAAATGTTCCCTTTAGATGAGACTTTTCTTCAGAAAACCAATTTCACAGTAACGCGAGTAAGGGATGCAGAGGTGTTCAGAAACAAGGTGACAACTAAAAGGAACTAGAATTTTATGCAGCATATCAACACAACATAGCTGCATAATTCTGTAACAAAAGTAAAAAGTACATACAGTCCTGTAGAGCCTTATTCCTGTGCAATTATAGCTGAAAGTATTCTAGGCTTTGTCTTCTAGACACTTGCTCGACACAATTTTTACCCGTTTTTTATTTATTTATTCATTTTTTATAAAATAGCTCCCACTCAGGAGTCTTGCCAAACAGTCTTATTCAGATTACGGTGTGGGCTTTGACTGGGCCACTCCAACACAGCAATCTGCATTGAATCAAACCCTCCAACGTTAGATCAAATCAGGTGTTTTGGGTTGCTGATGCTGCTGCTTCGAGTTTTTGGGAGCCTTCAACAGGTGTTCTTCCAGGATTACCCCGTATTTACCTTAATCTGACTTTCCAACAGCTCCAACCAGCTTCTCTGTCGCTGCTGAAGCATTCCCATAGCATGATTCTGCCACTGCCTTGTTTGATTATCAGAATATGGGATTCCTCTACGAGTAAAGTGTTTTTTTTTTATGTTAGCCAGAAACATATTGTTGCTGTAATCTGACCAGAGCTCCTTCCTGCGCGTTTGCTGTATCCCATAAATGGCAAACTGGAAACGCAGACGTCTAATTGTTTTATTTCAACAATGGCTTTCTTCTTGCCACTCTTAAAACACACACACACACACGTTTGTGGGATTCACAACTGATAATTGTCCAGTCAACTATCCTAAACCGTGGCTCTCTGCAGCTCCTCCGGAGTTACCAGGGGACCCAGGACAGTGACGGGTGGGTCATTGATTTGCATCTCACTTAGAATGCACCTAGGAGGATGGGCCTCCATGGCATTAAAAACTTCTCCAGTTTTCTCAATGACCCGTCTGCTGTGATCCCTGGTTTTCATAATGCTGTTTGTTCACTAATGTTCTCTAACAAACCCGAGGCCTTCACAGGACAGCTCTACTTCTACTAAGATTACATTGCACACATTTTTGTTTGTTACCCAGAGTTTGCAGAGCAAAATGAATTACGTCAACTGCAAGATGCCGTTCCACTTTTTGGTCAGAGCACAAGGCTGTGAGAAATTATTTTTCTATTAGTCATAAGCTTTTGTTTATATAATGTGCTGCTAAATGTGTCCCTTAAAAATTGTTCTTAAAGATTTATGACCTGTAATACTGGATTCATATACCTCATTTCTGTATGCTGTTCCTACTCTCAGATATAAGATAATTAATAAATAAATAAAAAAATAACTTTAAATTGAACTGACTCAGTTTCTGCAACTTCTAGCAGCAGTAACAGCAGAAAAGACACATGATATAATGGACGGATCACTAGTACAAACATAAATAAATAAAAAAGCATGCAAGAAAGACCATACTCCCACTCATAATCATAAACATCATTTTTTAGTAATCATAAACATCATTTTTCAGTAGGCATACAGTAGTTACTAGTATCAATGTTTTAAAGAGTTAGGGCTTCAAAAGTGCATTTTTTTTTTTACCATATCATTGTAATTTTTTTAAGTCTTTCCTGGACTGGAGAAAGTTCTGAGGACAAATTCAACTTTTCGGATATTTTTGTGGTGATGTAAAAATCTGGGCAGTCATGGCGATCAAACGAAAGTAGGGGTCATCAATTACATTTGTCTGAGGGCCAAAACTTTCCTTGGCAGACATTGCGAGGGCCAGATGCCTTCATAAAATAAAATAAATTAACAAAATATGTTTGTTTTTTTTAAAACTTGATTTAGGAGGCTACAATTGGCATGTCTGTAAAGCATCGAAGCGCAGGCTAAAATAGCCGGTCTTAATAAGCAGCTACTCTCAGCGTGTCATATATGTGCTATTCTATAAAGAGCAGATCAATAAAAAGCAATATTGTTCTGAGAAATAAGAACTTGATCCGTGATCACCACGTGTTTGCTTTTTTACTGCTTTATTTAGAACCAACAGAATCAAACAATAAAATAAATGACAGTAACAGCTACAATTCTCAAAACTGAGAAAATCTATATGTTTTATCAATTTATGAGCACTAAAATCTAATAATTTTAATTTTAAAATTGATCATGTCGTCACCTTGCTAAAATAATGGCCTAAGTCATTTCTTTTTCTTTTTGACAAAAATTATCGTTTTGCCTTAATAACTTATTGGAATATTATTTGTTCTGTTTCCTGAAAAACCTGGAAAAAATGACATGGGCCATTATTTTAGGAAGGCGACGACGTTAAACATTTTTGATTAAAATGTATATGTTCGTACCATGATAACTTGATATCCACAATCTAAAAACCAACTACACAGCTTTAGATACTTTCCTTGGACCATGAACGGAAAACGGAGTCTCTGGAGGAAACCCATGAGACCACACAGTTCAGCTGTGTTGCACCAGGCGTCTAGACAGAAACTGAAACCCCTTCCACACTCGTTCGCAAAATGTAGATTGCAAAGATGTATAAACAAAAAGGTGAAAAAGTGATATGAACTTTGACAATTAAGACTTGTTGTCATTCTTGATAAATCAGGCAAACTTTTCCTTTTGCAAACGTTAAACTTAAAACTAAGTTACTTTCACCAAAGTGCGAGCTGAATGCCAGTATTAACTTTTTTAAAGTGACGTTTGTTGAAAAACAAGATGTTATTTAAAGTTCTTATGGCATTGAAAAATAAGGCCTAATTGAACAGATGTTTTGCTCACATTAGTCAGTTTGAATGTTTGTGTCATTTCACACACTGTAGATCCGAGTTGTCGTTCAAGCTATTTAGTCCTATATTTAATGCTGAAATCTGACTGGGAAAAAAAAAAAAAAAAGAAATTCATCAGTTTTGACAGTACCGGAGAAGTTCTCGGGATGAGTTCTCACTTTTGTCCTATAGAAGATTTGTTTAGACACAAATACCTCTGTCTTAAAGCACGGCTGAATAAGACGCATCACTCCAGCTCTACATAGAACATGACAGGTGATCTCCAATCATTGCGAGCTGGAAATATGTTAAGATATCTCAAGTCAAGGAGATATATATATATATATATATATATATATATATATTTTTTTTTTCCCCCAAGAAAGAAGACTATACAACGTGGGTTGTTAGGATTGTTTTATGCTAATGTTTGCTGGTCTCAATATATCGAATTTATGAAGGAGAGATCTTGTTTGTCTCTTACTTCACGCTTTTTTCCCCTCTCAGCTCTCCAGCATGTCTCATTTCTCACCTGAATGACACTCTTTGCAGTCAATCCAAACACACACGCACAGATCACACATAGCAGTGCACTTAACCATACACACCGGCACCGCTAAACCCTTTTCTTTTTGTCTCACAGGCAGACACACACACACACACACACACACACACACACACACACAGACACCTCTGGTGGCCGTATCCGCCACACTTCTTACTGGCGCTAATCAATCTTACAATACATTCATCATCAGCACCCCACCGCAGGCTCGGTCCTGCTGAGTGAAATCTCATTTAGGCCTCTTTGGATGTTTCTCTCCGGAAATGCAAAATTACATCACGGACACGGAGGGACTTGGCCTGGCAGGGAGCAGCCAGTCACAATTAGACACCGAGCAGAACAGGTGTGAATGGTGTCACTGCACTCCACAGAGAAAAACATTGCTCACATGAAAACATTTCAAAAAACGGTCTGTCTGTCTGTCTGTCTGTCTGTCACAGTTATGAAATAGTAAGAAGCGTTATGGCTATTACTTACAATATGAAACAACATGAAACATTAGAAACGGGGACAATTAGCCGCTCGCTTTACTTCCTGTATACGTTCCTTCCATTACCTTCTCAAAAAAGAGATTAAAAATCAAATCTTTACCCCATTTATACAGTGCCTTGAAACTGTTGTTGTATAACTTGCACTATTCGACTTTTTCAACCAACCCTTTTAAATCTACATTTACAAACACAAACTGCAACACATTTTATTTGTGCAAAGTTGCACGAGTTCGGGAAGTGGGAGCAAAAAGGACACATGGTTATAAACAAGTGGCAGATTCCGATCTAGTTCCTCTTAAAGATGTGCAAAGCACTTCTAATGACACTATCTACTGTTTACTGTACGTTCACTTGACCTCCAACTGGCTCCATGAACTCAGCAGATAGAAAGTAACATTTTAACAACAAAGCTTGTGTTCAAATGAGACGTCTCGCTTTAACACAAACTGTAGGAGTGTGTCTCCCTGGTGCATTTTTAGTCAAAACAAGTCTGTTCTATATTCACAGAAGTTACTAATGGTGGGTAGAGTTGCCAGAAATTTTACTCAAGTAAGTAAGTATGAATTATACTTCCTTTCTTTTGCCACAGATACTTTTACTCGAGTAAAAGTAAAAAGTACATTGCATTAAAATTACTCATTTTTTTTGAAAAGTTAAAAGAGAACATGCAAACTCCAGGCAGACAGACCCCAAGCCACAGATTTGCACTTACAGAAACACATTTTTGTCCCATTGTTCTTTCTTTTGCAAGTCTTCCGCAGCCACTAATGGATTTTGTGTTCTAGGAATGCCTGGACTTAACTCTGACCGGCTTTCCTGTCGCATCTTAAGAAAAGCATCCCCGCAGCATGATGCTGCCAGCAGAATGTTTCATGGGGATGATGTGTTCAGGGATCTGACCTGTGAGTGATCACTGCTGTATATTTTTTAACCTTGGGTTTCCTCTGGACCCATCGGCAGCCAAACGTCAGATTTTAAAGCGAGTTATTACCCAGGATGTTGCTCAGTATTTTCGTCATTTGTTTAATCCATCTTGTCTGTGGTACTGCGACGATGCTGGTGTTGCTACTGAGTGTTTCAATAATCATTGCCCGGATATTCTTAATGTAGTGGTGCCACTGAAAACCGCAGTTGTACGACTCAAAAAGAAAAAAGCTTCTCCCTGGATAAGTGAATCTATTCGGAAATTCAAAAGAGAGTGTCGCAAATTTGAACGCTTGTGGAAAATCCACTAAGCTCAGGGTTCACAGGCTCCTCGAACTTTGGATTTCTTCAAATGAAATATTTAAAAACAGCCAGAATTAAATACTTCTCAAATCGTATTACCTTAAATAAGAACAATTCTAATATGCTGTTTGAAATAAATGTCCCCGTTTCACCTGTGACCCCTGCAATACCTGTGTCCTCTAAAGCTGACTGTGATGACTTCATCTCGTTTTTTTTTGTGTTGAAAGTCAATAATGTGAGAGGGAGCATTTGTCCTTCAAGGTGTCAAAAGTTTGTTTCCATCTCTCCCCCTTTCCAGTCTTTGAATGTGCTCCAGTTACTTTAGAGGACATCTCAGGTTTACGTGATAAACCTGAGATGTCAGGTTTATCACGTAAACCTGTTTAAAACAGTTTTTTTGAAACAATATTGTTAAAAAAAAATACAATGCAAGGGCCAATAAAGTTATTGGCCCTTGCATTGTAGATATTTACAATACCTCATGTTCAACAGGTGGTTCCAAGTTCTTTCAAACATGCTGTTGTTGAGCCGTGATTGAAAAAGTGCAACTTGGATCCTTCCCAGCTTAATAATTACAGGACTATCTGCTAGATTCCTTTTATGTTCAAGGTTCTTGAAAAAGTGGTGGCAGAACAGCTTATTTCTTTTATGGAAAAACGTGAGCTCTTCAGCAATTTTCAGTCTGATTTTTGTAAGCTCTATTCCACAGAAACTGCCTCACTTAAAGTTATTTTAAAGATATTTTTTGTGTTTTTAGAAACCAGTTCATGTCCGACTTAAAATACCTGCTCTGTGTGGTATCCCAGGGCTCCGTCTTGGGACCTATCCTCGTTCTTTTGTATATTTTCCCTCTTGGCCAGATAATCTGGCAGTTCCCTGATGTATCCTATCATTTCTATACTGATGACATTCAGCTCTATTGTTCTTTTAAGCCTACTGAACATTTTAAGTTGTCCTGCTTGATAAACTGTGTTAATGATAATAAACAGTGGCTCTGTGTCAACTACTTGCAGGTAAACTTTGATGAGACGGAAACACTCATCATTGCCTCTGAGAACCAAATAACGGAAATCAAGACATTTCTGGGTGTATTGGCCTCGTCTGTCAAACCAAGCCTCAGAAACCATAGCATCATTTTTGATTCTGCCATGTCAGAGTGTCCTTCTCGCAGATTAATCAAAAACTGCTTCTTTCAGCTAAGAAATATTTCTAAGCTTCGAATTTTGGTGTCAAAGGCCGAATTAGAGAAGATTATTCATGCTTTTATTTTATCTCGTCTTGACTATTATAACAGCTTTTTAGATGTTTGACTAAGAAAGATCTTGGCCATCTGCAGTTAGTGCAGAACGCTGCTGCAAAACTTTTAACCAATACAAGAAAAAAATGGCATATTACCCCTATTTTAATCTCTTTACATTGGCTAGAGGTACATTTTAGAGTTTATTTAAAAATTTTAGTTTTTACTTTCAGAGCCCTGAGTGGCAAATCTCCAGCTTATATTACCTTTTACAATCATATTCCCCTTCTCGTAGCTTGACATCCTCCAGCCAAAGACCGTTAATGGTTCTACGAACTAATTTCAGGACCAGAGGGGATCGGTCTTTTAAAGCTGTGGCCCCCAGTCTATGGAATGTGATGCCTTTATCTTTACGCTGTCTTGATTCTGTTCTTGCGGCACCCATAAAAGAGGACATCATATATATGGCTTTTATTTCACAATGATTTTACTCTTATGACCTCTCACTAAAATTACTAAGACTTGCCCTGTTGACTTACCCTTCATCTGGGCTGGCCATGTACAGATCATGCACCGCGGCCATCTTGGCTGCTTCTGGGATTGATGATCTCTTGTCCCGGCCTTTCAGTTCAGCTGGACAGCCATGACTTGGTTGGCTCACTGTTGGATCACACGCTTTTCATACAACAAAAAAAAAAAGAGGAGAATTTTCCAAAAAGGTGCTGGGATATTATTTACCCTGCTTTAAACAGCTGCATGGCTAGACCTTTGCCCCGTCTGTCGATTCTTGATCTTCACGGTGCTGTTTGTTCACTAAAGTTCTCTGAATGCCTGAAACCCTAAGAAAACAGCTGGATTTAGATTGAATGTAGTACTCTATTTAATAGAGACCTATACATTAATACTGCTTTCTATTTAACATCGATATTGGAACTGAGGAACTGAGGAAAACAAGTGTTGCATCGTCTCATAATCCAACAAGGCAGCCATGTTGGATTATGAGGTCAGGGTTAGTAGGAAACCTCAATTCTGAATGTAGGAGGTGTTTTATTTGACTTTTCCTCCACATGTCCATCTTCCAACAAACAGTCCTTGTACTAAAATGAACCACTAAAAACTTTAAAATGAGACTCACTGGGGTGTAAAGGAAAAGTATAAATTAGTATATGGTACAACTACTCAATTTAAGTGACTCCTATGTTAAGTAACTCAAGTGGTTATGAATTTGTTAGATTCTGTCACCGCTTTACTGAGGTGAATGAAGAGGAATGACCAAATCATTCTTCCCTTTATAATTTGTGTGGTTCATCAGTGCACAGGGTACAGTTGTTAAACACACTGAAGCAAAAAGGCGACATTATCCTAATTTTATGGAATCAAAAGAAGAAATAGAGTAACAAATAAACAATTTAGATCATTTGCAAGGTTAGAACGTTCTTGAGCAGATGGTCTTAGTCGTATTAAATCACAGTAGTTTTCTTTTCTCCCATAGAACATGGGCTTAGTTAACATAAGAATCAGCCTGCAAAGCTAAAAGTGAGGGCCATTTTTCAGGCTCCTAACAATTACACTTCAACTGCGACTTAAATTAGAAGTCATGCAGCAGTAATGGCATTATTGTTTTGCCAAATCCTTTACACAGCAGTGTTTCTGCTTTAAATGATTCCATCCAAAAAAAAAGAAAAAAAAAGAAAGAAATTTGTCCCATTCTATAATTATTTTTAAGAAATTAATGAACGAAACGTTAAGCGCCACAACGCCTAATTACCACAAACCTGAGCCGCATATCGGGAGTTTTAAGTATATCAGGACTGTTAAATGTAGAAGGGCACAGCAATACATTCCCTCCCACAGCTTATTAACACATAGAAACATTTTGCAGTGCCGCAGTGAAAAGAAGATATAGATCCAAAATGTCAAACTAGGCGTACCGTACTGCTCACTCCCCCCCAATATAACCACTTTAAAGTCTTCCTTTTTTAACTTAACTTGCCTTCGGGTTCAGTTATGAGAGACAGTATATGTGGCAGAAAGCGAGGGGTGGCTTGTGCTATTTGACAGCAAAGAGATGGAAGAATGTAAGTAACTTCTTGAGGCCTCCTCTCCTGTGAACTATCGTTATCATTATTATTTTGACCGCATATTATTATATAGCTGCAAATAAGTTCAATGGCACGCCTGGAAAAACATGTTAAACGCCTACTTTGTGGTGACACATTTCACAGTGAATTACATTTGCTACAACAAGAGAAGAAAAAAAATTAAAAACAATTGCCTCATTATGATAAGGCAAATTCTAAATTATAGGCGGCACAATATCTGGTAACCCTTTTGTCAGTATTCACTAGCATTGAGTTTCCTCCTCTAACACAGGGTAGACCAAGCAGAGACCATCTTTGACCATTCTTTGTACAATCTCTCTAGAGCTATGGCGCACAAACCTTTCGCTGCACAGCCCAAAATGACCAACTTAACAGTGCTTGTAGGTCACATACACACATTTTTACTAATTAAAAAGACTTCAATTATTTCAATGTGAATATTTTTAAAAGTAGACGAAACACAAAAAGGGTCTTGCTATCTATCTATCTATCTATCTATCTATCTATCTATCTATCTATCTATCTATCTATCTATCTATCTATATATATATAGATAGATAGATAGATAGATAGATAGATATGTATATATATATATATATATATATATATATATATATAGATAGATAGATAGATATAGATAGATAGATAGATAGATAGATAGATAGATATAGATATAGATATGTGTGTGTGTGTGTGTGTGTGTGTGTGTGTGTGTGTGTGTGTGTGTGTGTGTTTGCCTAGTTAATAGATAGGCATCCAGTTTTCTTTGCCTAGAAAATTGTATTTTATCTTTCTTAGCATCTCTTTTTGAAAATGCTTGCTGTGTTAATGGTGTTTAATGAGTAGGTGTGGCTGAGTCTGTTATTAAATTAAAATAAAGTAATGTTAATATGAAATAAACTCTTTGTTTTGTAATCATTATTTTCTGTTTTAAGGCAATTTTGATTTTTCAGGTAACAATTGCCAAAAAAATTGCTTCAATTGCCTGTGGTGGCGGGCCAGATTTATACTCATTTTTAAAGGCGCAAAATCATTTTGAGGGCAGTAAAAGTCCCGCTGGCTTCTCCCAGGAATCACCCAGCTTCCTGGGTCCCTTCTTGTGCTGTTTCCTCTTCTGATATACTTTTAATTACTATATTTGCTTTAAATTTAGACATTTTTACTGATTCATTTTGGTCGTTCTTTTTGTTCAGCACTTTGGTCAGTGCCTACTGTTTTTAAAAGTGCTTTATAAATAAAGTTGGCATGCCTTGCACACCCATCAGGCTTTCAAAAGTATTTATGTCTGGAGACTAAGGTGAGCAACGAAAACAGTTGTGTTTGGTCAATCAATTATATGTTCATTGTCCTGTTGAAAGATCAAATAACAACCCTTTATGTTTTGTTTGGGAATAAAGTCCCCCAGGATTTTATTCAAAAAGTCTTGGTAAGATGCCAAGCACTCTAAAATGATTTTCAGGGCCTTTAGAAACGAAACATGCCCAGAGGATGACAAATGCTCCACTGTTTCTTTTTTTTTTCTCCCAATTTGTTCCAGTTAACCGTTCCAGTAGAGCTCAGCTAACTCAACATATTTATGTTTGTGATGGTAGGAAGGAAAAGGCACGGGTCCCCAAACAAACCAGTCGGTATGTAGACGATGATCAATGGAGATTTGGGGATCCAGAAGATAAAAATGAGTCATTGTCCAGCATAATGGTCAGTGGCTAAACAAAATGGTCCTCTGTGTCACGTTACAGCTGTACCCCACGAAACAGGGAACCGTGGATTATGAAGAAAAGGTTCCAAGAAGCAACAATGAATTTTAAAAAGTTAGGTAAAGATAAAAAGAGAGTTTATCTTAAAGTGACTGTTAGGAGTATCCGTTAGTTTAGTAAAAACAATAACTTTAACAATAACCTCTAACTTTAACACCCTAGCCCTTAACCTTAACCCCCTAATATTGATTTTTTTTTTTCCAGCTAGTTTAAATTGACTTGATTTGGGGTCAACAAACGTTTCCATTCTTTTGAAAAATATTTAAGCAGGGAATTATCTTTGAATAATTACAGCATTAAAGGTGGTGTTCAGTATGACAGTCGGCACAGCTGGCGGGCAGCGAAACGAAACACAAAGCCTCATCCATTAATTATCACTTTTTCACTCGCTAATTTTGAGAAATCCTAATTGATGGGAGTTTCAGGAGGGCTGCCTTGCAACTGGACTGTGACTTTACTGTGACGACGCAAAAAACACTCGAGGAAATCTGAGCTCATCACATGTGTTTATGTGGGTTTTTGTTTTTTGTGTTCCGGGTGCCTCTTCAGATACATCCAGCCAAACCGATAGGCAAGTGAGCATGCAAAGCAGACACCCTTTACAGTGCAGGAGAGTGTGTCCGTGCACGTGTGCGCGTGCGCGCGCTCGCATGTGTGCAGGGTTCACAGGCCCGGGCTTTGACATTCACGCTACACCACCTACGCGCTGGGGTCCCATCTCGAGGTCATTTACATATCTTTGAAAGACAGATTGAAAAGAAAGAGAAAGGAGGTGGCAGAGGAAACGGAGGGAGGGTGTGCAGGGGGGGAAAAAAAGAGGGGGAAAGATGAGATAGATGGAGAGGAAGAGGGGTGATAGAGAGAGTGGGAAAAGGGGGGAAAAGGAGAGAAAAGACCAAGCTCGAAGATTACATCCCCCCCCCCATCTAACAAAATGAGGGGGGAGTCAGGGTGTGCTGGGGCCTACTGGGAGGATCCTTATTCATATTTGTGTGTGAATTGTTTATCACGGTGACAGAAGCGTGCCAGGGCTGAGATAAAGGCAGCGCTCCATCACGGGGCTGTGACAGCGGGAGGACACGGCGCGCACTCACCGCAGCAGCCCCAGAAATATTATTAATAGATGCTGACTTGATTTGCCACGATTGCAGCGTCTTGGCACCGCTTGATTGTGGCCTGTGAAGTTCCGTCCAAAGGGGAAGCTATTTTTCATGAAGTGACAGAAGTCTTTGCGATTTCTATCCACACTCCCCGCACCACCACCTCACCTTCCTCTTTCCCTTCCCTTCCTCCCTCCTTTCCTCCTCTTCTTCCCTGCAGTTGAGCAGTTGCATCTTTTCTCTCTTTTTTTTTTTTTTTCTCCCACCGAGCTGATATGCAAGGCTGCTTATTATGAGAGCAGTGTCAGATTTAGAGGGGGGGGGGGGGCTGGAGAAATAGTGGCTTTTTTTTGATGGGATGGCCTGTGAGATGGCCTGTAGATGATATCCGGTGTGTGTGTGTATGTGTGTGTGTTTGAGGCTGCCAAGCATGCATAAACTTCAGTAGTTTCAAGCAATATCACAGCTTTAGCTATATTGGAAAATGTGTTATCACACATGTGCATGCATAAATTCATAAGTTCACACAAAGCTGGTAAACACAGATTTTTTTTCCCCCACCCTTATAGACGCACGTTAGCGGCGGCGATGATGCTTGCGTTAGACCTCACAGTGAGGTTCGGATGAAGGCTGAGCGATTTACAGTGCAGAGCAGGAAGCTCAAACGCCTCTCCGTGCTGACAACGTGCGTCGTCGTTGCCACACTGAACGCGTCCACCCTTGCGCGGATGGAGGGAGCGTCGCTTTCGCTCTTCCCCTCGCCGTGTGCGCGCCGGCGGCAGCCATGAGAGGGCATCGCAGCCCCGCGTTCTGCGCGCAAAGAGCGAATAAACTCGGATTTCTTTTGGCCCGTCAAAGTTCGGCTTGTGCACACACCGTCTTTGATAAATGGCTCTGCGACTATGATTTGAATTTCAATCCTGGCCCACCAACAAGTTTCGCAGGCCTCCCTCCCTCCCTCCCGCCCCCCTTCCCTCCCGAGTGCGAAAAAGAAAAAAAAAAACACGAGGAGAGAAGATCTGTGAGGATATTTGACAATGAAATAGAGACAGAAACCTTTTGTGCCGAGCATTTTCATCTCCGAAAACCGCAGACAAAGCCTCGCTGAGGGGAGTTGAAAGCTGGAGAGTACAGTGAGATCACGGCTGCAGACCGCCGTCATAACGGCAGGGCCGCCTCACCCTCCCTGACCTTGTTTGCGCGCAGACTTATCAAAACGACCATGAGATCAGAACGCGGCGGAGTTTCTCAGGTCTTGTCTCTGCCGCTGCGCACACACACACACCTGCGCCTGGCAACCGCAGGCCCTGTCCTCATTGGCGTGGAGACGGGAAGAAGCCTGCGGTCTCAGACGCAAACACACACACACGCGCGCGCACGCACGCACGCACACTCGTACGTACATCGCAGCGGAGTGCTGTTCTGGTGGGGCCCTAACCTCATACAGGATGTGCGCTTGTCTCCGTACAGCCCTTATCTCTGCACGCTGCACTGCTACTGCAGCCAAGAGGCCACAGTGTGGGTGTGACACCTGCCAGGGAGAGGAGGTGGGGAGGAGGGGAGGGAGCGGGAGAGTTGACTGAACAAACAGAGAGATGGGGCGATGGAGATAACTTTTTTAGCTTTTGCTTTTCTTTTTTTTCTCCTTCTTCTTCTTCTTTTTAAGAAGCTAGATGTGTAATTCCACCAAGTTTCGAGTCTCCTGCTTGAGCTGTAATTCTAATGAAATTGAATCGGGCTCCAGGCTTAACCATTCAAAGGCCCGGCGGTAGCCACAAATGTTTCCCCGCCAAACCGTGTTTTATCCAAACCGGAGCTTCTCGCTCGCTATATTCTGCACAGGCGTTTCTTTGAAAGCGGCAATCTTTTTCAGTCTCCTGACAAATAGTTGCACTGTTCAGTGTCGGCTGACAAATTAATTCCAATAATATTCAAATATGATGGCGGCGGCGGCGGTGGCGGCGGGCCATCTTTATTCAGCATTATGCTTTCTCCTCGGAACATTGTTTATCCAATCTGCACCCGTGCCGGCCGCCGTCTACTTTGGAGTGTTCTGTCTTTCCAGCAATCTGTTTCTGATATTGCTCTATTTTCCTGGGACAGAGTGATATTTTTTGCACTGGCCTCATATTATTCCACCCTTAATGGAATCCTGGTGCTGAACCCCACCTCCCGACTACCCCCCACCCCACCCTCTCAATTTGAATAAACGCATTCAATTAAATCAAAACCAAGAATAGTGTGGCTTTTAATTGAAAGGGAATTATCCTCTATATGATTTCAGAAACGATCTCTGGGGAGGTAGTGGTGCTTTTCAACAACTCACCAATTAGACACTTGTCTCTTAAATGGAAACTACCTCCAAAGGAAATGCCCCGCATTAGGGCTTAATGATTTGGGCACTTACCAATTACGGTAGCAATGAATTTCTTTTCTCGTTAAAACAAGACGTCATTTTATGGATTCATAAAAGCTGCGGCTCTGTATACTGTTGAGGCTTAGGGGGGAGCACTAAGTGCTGCAATTACATCATATATTTTGTAACTCATTGTGTATTTAAAACTGCATCATAATTCAGATTTGTGAATACTTCTATGCTACGTGGATTGCTTTCCGGTCTCTGCAATAAGGTTATTTTTGACTGGAGAACAAAAAAACTCTATACATATAAATATATTGGTTTGTAAAAGTATTCACACTTCTTTTTTGACATGTTGTCACGTTACAGCCATAAATCTCTGCGTACATTTGTGGGATGTAGACCAAAAAAAGGTAACATATACTTGTCAAGGAAAGGGTTTCTTAACAGCATCAGTAAGACCAAGCAACACAGCAGACAGATCAGGAATGAAGCTGTTAAGAAGCTCAAAACAATAGATACCAAGGAGGGAGCATTTCGATGAAACCTGTTCAATTCATCATCTTGAAAGTGAAAGGTTGTGTAACAACTGTAAAACTTAAAAGACATGGTTCTCCGCCTAAAGAGGCCGGACAAGGTGAACATTGACCTAAAAAGAGCACGAGAGGCCCGTGCTAACTCTGGAGGAGCTGCAGAGATGCTCCTGGCAGGAAGATTTGTAACCATACACGCTGCAAATCTGTCCTTTAGTAGAAAAGTGGCAAGAGGCCACTGTGGAAGCCCCTGTTGAACGAAAGACATAGGAAGTCTATGTAAGGGAAACAGCAAACACGAGGAAGAAGATACGCACATTACCCTGAAGACACTTTTACAGTGAACACAAAAGAAAGCCAGATGGTCAAATGAGACCAATATGAAACTTTTCCGCATGCACGCAAAACACTTCATGTTTGTGTGATGAAAGAAAAAGCAGTGCATGTCACCTTCAACACACCGGCTCCACGGTGAAACATAAGGAAAACAGCCTCACACAGTTCATTTTTCTTTCAGCAGAGACCGGGAAACTGGTCAGAGTTTATATAAGGATCGATGTAGCTAAATACAGGCCAATCGTTGAAG
This sequence comes from Fundulus heteroclitus, assembly GCF_011125445.2. Classification (NCBI taxonomy): domain Eukaryota; kingdom Metazoa; phylum Chordata; class Actinopteri; order Cyprinodontiformes; family Fundulidae; genus Fundulus; species Fundulus heteroclitus. Next base: position 21,059,998 of record NC_046375.1, read on the forward strand.
TTGGGTGCTGCAGAAAACTTGAGACTGGAAAGTGGGATCTCCTTCCAGTGGGAAGTTTACCCTAAACATACAGTCTGAACTGCAGTAGAGTGGTTTGGTTCACAGCCTATTCAGGTCAGAGTGGTCCAGTCAAAGTAAAGAAATAAATGGAATTGAGCTTGAGCGACTTTTGCAAAGAATAGGCAAAATCAGAAAAGACAGAAACGTTCCCCAAAGGACTTTCAGCTGTAACTGTTGGAAAAGGTGGATTTTTTCAGTATTGATGCAGGGGTGCTGAATGCAAATGCATACCAATCTTTTAAGATTTACGTTTGTTAAAACAGCAGAAATCCATCTATTATTTTCCATTTTCTTCAAAATTATGAGATTTTCTAAAAGCGCATTACAGTCTGTGGCTGCGACATGACAAAAACGGGGAAAAGGGCCAACAGACGTGAATATGTTTGTTTTGCATTTTCCTCAAAAAATCTTACAGTAACCTTATCAAAATCCTGTTTGCTCGGTAAAGCCATTACATTGACAAAAGAGGGCAGCAGGCTGCTACCGAATGACCGTTTAAGAGAAGGGGAAGGAAAGGGGAGGAGGGGTGATCTTGGCCAGAGAGACTGTGCGTCTGGTTTTGCTCACTGAAGAGGGCCTGCTCGTCTGCTCGCCTGCCTCCACGGCTGGCTGTCTGTCTGTCTGTCTGTCTGTCTGTCTGTCTGTGTGTGTGTGTGTGAGTGACTGCGAGATTGGTTTATTTTAGTTCATCATCTCGCTCATCAATCTTTTACATGGGACTGGGTCAGCAAAGATGACAAAAGTGAATCGCTTATGTGGTCTAAAGTTTCTGGCAGCGAATCGGTGTGAGTAAACTCAAAAGACTCGCTCTTCCCTTTCTTCTTATACTCCCCCCTCCCCTCCTTCAGAGCTACCCACCCCTCCCCTTTCTTCTCTGTCACCCTTACCCCCCTCCCTCCCGTGTCTGCCTGCCCCCCCCCTTCATTCCCCGGCCATCACACCCCCCCCATTCCAGAGATATATGAAGGCAATGTGTGGATCTGGATGGCTTTGTGAACTGGGTGCCAGACCACATCTGAGAAGCTGTGCTGAGGGAGCACATTGCACGGGTGACGTCGTCCTCTTCTCCCTTCTTCTTTCTCCTTTGCTTGCACTTCTCCTTTTCTTCCCCTCCGAGGTGTTCGCAAGTGACCACTGATTGATAGATTTCTCCATTTGGCGAGGCGTCGCACCAGAAAAGTTCCCTCTCCTCCCAGATTTATTCACAGCGATGTTCTCTGCCGAGCGACTACTGGATCGCAGCTTGTGAGGGTGGGGCAAGCAGAAAAAGTTCCAACTAGGAATGAGATTTATTTATATATATATATATATATATATATATATATATATATATATATATATATATATATATATATATATATATAGATGCGCTTGAAAGAAATTTGACAATCTCAGCTTTTTTCTCCTGAATTCAAACACGTCAGATGTTGAACGGATTTGTCAAAGGGCAGAGTGTTATGAACTAGAATCAGGCAAACCCAGTATTCAAACCCAACAAGTGAGGTTAAGGCAAAAAACAGGATTTTAATAATGAAAACAGGGACAGGCGGGCTCAATAGTCAAAAGGGCAGTCCAAAATCCGGTACACAAAAAGCAGTCCAAAATAGGCAGAGGTACAGACAGGGCAAAGCAAGCTCGGATAACCATGGGACAGAAACTAGTCGGTAAACCGGTAAATCAGTCAGACAGGGCAGGAAAAACAGATCAGGGAACAGGCTGGCTCAGAATCAAAAAGGCTCTCGGGTTATCATCAACAGGTCACACAAGAAAGGAACGCTGGAACAAAACTCACCGTGGCTCGTTAATGATCTGGCCGATTGCAGAGGTTTGTGGCAGGACTATATAGGGGAGTGAGCAGGTGAACAGGAGTGAAGACTAATTATAAGTGAGCAGGTGGATCTAATCAAGGCAAGAAAGCTGACAGATTGCTGAGGGGAGACCAAACAGAGCTGATAAAGTGACAGGTGGAAAACAGGTAACCTAAACAGAACAACATGTCTAAATCAAAACCAAACAAGACCCCAAAAGCAGAAACTTAACTAATAAATCTGATAACATAAACCAAGACAAAACCCAAATCGTGACACAGAGTGAATGCTGAGGCTTACTGGGCATGCGGGGGCTTTCGGCGCTGCCTGACCAGAGTCGAGAACCCAGGCAGCCTTCAACAGTTTACCAAGGAAGCCTTCATTTCTTTAACCTTTTCCCTACGACTCTCATTTAAGGTTCCCAAACTCATACGGTTGTCAGGCTGTCATCTAAAGTCTAGTAATGTCACACTTTAAACATGAGACCGGAGTGGGTAGAGGCTGCTTTCCACAAATAACATGTAAATCTATTTCCTATTTAATTAGTGTGGAAACACATAGATGTACACTTGATAGGAATATTTAATTAACATTTATCTCTTGAGTGTATTACATGCCAAATGTCTTTAAAAAAACCCAAGTCAAGCTGTGAAGTGGGTTTCAGGCAACTGATTAAAACCTTAAAGACATTCAGTCTGATTAAAACAACAACAGCAAATTTTGAAATTAGCCCAGGTTAGAGCAATTTAATACGGTTCTACCTAAGCCTTGAGAGCACCATCGTTTATTAAATGTTAATAAAAAATAAAAAAAGACCTGGAGCAAATTGTAGGTCCAAAGTATATCTCTGTGCACCATAAAAAGGATTTTTGTAGGGTACTGAATACAAGCCGTTAAACGTATTTCTATTGTACTCAAGCATAATTTTGTAAATCTAATGTTTAGTAAAGGTTGACTTCTAACAACTTTAGCTACTTTCTACCTAAGCTTTTTTTTTTTTAAAGGATTTAACTGAAGATGTTGGTCCAGTCAGCCTCATTCATCATCTATGGTCCAGAAGTGGTGGCACAGATAAACCATTGTGTTCACAGGTTGTATTACAAATAAATGTATCACCTAGGAAAAAGTTGTCACAAGACTTGTAGTTGAGAATGCTTTGGTGTCAGAGCTAGAATTTAAATTTGTCTGCATCTTTAGCCAGTTTTGCTAAATTAAAGTGTAAATCACCCCAAAGTCAACTTTTTTTCAGATAAACTGTATAAACTGAGCCTAAAGATGCTACTTTAATGTTATTGTGCAATTTAAAAAAAAAAATGGATGTGAATTTGTTTAGTTCTGCGTTGTCTGAACTGTCTCAGTGCTGCCCTCTTAGGGTTGAATGGTGGCTATTGCAGTTGAATTGTCCTATTGGTTCAAACGATACATGGTTTTATCATCAAAACCCTGCGTTCGGGTTTGAAAGAGTCTCAGTTCATAGCAAGTCAGGAGTCAGAATTGTGAGCATTGCCAACATTGATCGTAGCGTTGAAAGATAATTGTTTTATTCTTCATTCCTTTGATCATACGCTTTACTTAAAATAATTTAGATCTAGATGCGATAGTAAGCGTCCAGAAAGTTTGTTACTGCTTTGAACGTTGTTAGCTATGATGCCGGGAACATCATTTTGCCACTCAGGAACCGGACCCAACTTTCCACTCCTCTGCCTCGGCAGCACCACCCTCAGGCATAGCTGAGTCAGCGCATTAAAGCAGATGGTCAAACACAAAGCCTCGCTCAACCTCCGGTGGCAAAGCTACCATTGTGACTCACTCTCCATGCTTCAGTATGTGAAACTAGGCACTTTTACTCATGCTGACCACACCCCTTCTTAACCCCCATAGCTCATCCCCACACTTAGCCCTGCCCCTCAGTGGGCACTGCCCACTTTGGTAGCATTTAAAAAAAAAAATTGTCTGAGTGTGGGGTTATGCTTTCACATTGGCGTTAGTTGCACCTTAAACTTGCTAGCAGACTTAGGCCTTGTACACACGTAGCCAGGTCTTTATAAAAATAAATATCTACCCCATATAACCTTTAAACAAAGTTTTCATCCACACAAACTCATTTAAAGGTTACGTCAGTTGGAAGATGCCGTAGGTTAGTGAATTTGTCAAGATTTAACATTGATTAAACACATATTGTAAAGAGTCCATCACAACACCAACTTTGAAATCAGCACCTGTCTGACCTGCATTCAGTTTTTTCCTCCACTGCATGGCCAGTGCTATAACAATGGCTGCGCATGTGATTTGTCACAGACTGTGACCCTAATAGTCCATCTTGTCATGTACACATAGGCTCAGAAACGACGTTTTTATAAATTTCCAATTTGGCCGGAGTTTTCAGAACGATTTGTTTTTAGGTATGTAAAATGCGGAGCACTATAGCGAAAGCGGCAACGCTCCACTTGTGAAAGTAAAATCTGTCGGGCTCTCTTTGGCATTAAGACGGCAATCCTTAATGCTACACTGCCAGACAGGACACACGCCAAAAAAAGAGTTGTAAAATGTAGTTCACGTGTGGATGAAAGGCCTAACTGCATAAAAATATATGACTGTGAACCTGTTGAAAAGTAGGTAAATAAATCCTTGTAGGGGTTTACGTATTCTGCTTTATGGCAACTGGTTTAGCTAACTTTAGCTGACATGTAAACAACTCAAACTGAAAGTTTTCACATCAGTGGTGGAACGGTATGTTAGCGAATGTTAACAGTCTATAACTTTACAATAGAGATATTCAAATTTTTGTTGTTGTCTTTTTTAAGCAAAACAAAGTCTGTGTTACTTTGTAGGGTTATGTTTTATGAACCTGTCGGCTGAACCGGACCACCAATTATACTGATTTGACCGAAGGTGGATCGTGAGTTTACAAGAGCTGTGAGACTTGGGAAGCACAACAAATATCATCTTCCATGCTTTGCACAAGAAACACAGTATCCCACTGAAATAAAATCTCAGAGCATTTCAGTCAGAGTTTTTTTTTTATGATAAAAGTTAAAATAGTCTGACAAGCTTGTTAGTCCTGCCTGTCGTCCAGTGACCACTGGAGATCGGCACCGGCCTCCTGGGAACCAGCTAAAGACAGATTGGTGGAATAAATGTTTATTTTTACAGTGGTAATCTTAGAACCGCATATAAAAAAGTTGACCAAGTGATGAGATGCATTTCATGCTGAGGGAATGAATGTCCTAGAGCTGGAAGAATATTGGATGCGTGCTTTGCATGTGTCCCAATGTGAAACTTTTAGTTTTAAAGTTTTAAGTCTGCATTGTTGGTTTATCATCATAACGTGTGTTGGGATTTTTCGATTAGTTAAATGTCTCATACAACCAAATACTCAAGAACTACCTCCTGTCTATTGTAAACAAAAGTCTAAATCAAAGATGTAGGTTTCAAAGCTTCTACCTCATATCCAAAGCTTAGCAACTAGGCATTGCTTTGCGAGACGCACTTCAGTTTGACGGGAAATAATGTGCCCTTTTAAAATCCCGAGATCTCTTACCATGAGATCTGCTTACACCCCGAATTTTTACGGTTGTTATAAAGTTACCTGCTAAATTTATCTGTGACAGACTGGCGACTTGTCCATGATGTGGCCCCGCCTCTCACTTCATAACCTATAAATAAAACATAGGATTGATTCATATAACATTCATTTGCCCTATTTAGGATTTTTGATAGATCAACTAAGACGAAATAATAGAATAAACAACAGCTCAGTTTCAGTAGTAATTTTCAAGTGCTTATTAAACAGAATATTATCTCTTTTTTGTTGTTCTGCTCTGTCTAGATAAACACTGAAAGTAAAACAAGATAGTCAGGCTATCTGCTCAGGTAGCCAACCTGCAGTCAGCTCCTTAAAAGACGTGCTCACAGCTTTAAAGTGTTGTTTTAAAAAAATGACCTAATATTAGTGACGGGTGGTGATCTTTTAGTTTACACACCATAGCTATCCATGTTCTTTTGCAATCAGAAATATTCACAAAAGGCTGAATCCTTTGACACGACACAAGGAGGGAGCAACACAGAGAAACAGTGTGTCTTCACGCTTAATGGTGGAGGACAAACACAAAACAAAACCAGTGGAATTTAACTGTGAGGGAAAGAAAAACTGACTTTGCCAAACGATGAAGACACAAGCCTCTAGGAACATGTGACTCACCACACAAACTGCTTCGCCACAGACGTGATCCGCTCCCTTCCAATGCAGCCTCCACTGCCCTCTCCCTCCGTAACGCACGCACACACACACACACACACAGCACACACACAGAGAACACGGGCGCAGGGTCGGCCAGCGCTCATGAGAGAGAGAGAGACTCTGAAAAATAAGCCCTCATTTGGGCAGAGTGGATTCAGATGGCTTGGCTGCGTCTCAAAGGCGAGCGGCTCTCTGGTCAGCTTATTATTTCGATGGAGGCAAGACGCTGATGTTCTCAAGTGTGGCGCACTTCAATCATGCCACCCCGACAGCTCCGCGCATTGGGTCAAGGCTATGGTCTTGTCCGCATGGTCCGAACCAGCCAAGACATGTCCTGTAGCGTTCCCGGGGATGGGGCCCACAGTCCTTGTGACACTGCTCCTACGTCTCCTGTCGGAGATGAACCGAGTTCCCATGCAAGCAGCACAAATAAATAAATAATGTAAATTGAATTCGGCTGTGGTTAGGGAATCCCAGACCTGACCAGGGGGAAAAAAAGAAAGTAAAATTACTGAAATGTGCCAAGTCTTTGCAGTTGCGAGTAAGAAGGCAGATGTTTAATTTCCTTTAGTGTGAGCGGTGATGCAGAGAGGTGTGGATTCCTATTTGCGTGTGTGTGTGCGTGTGTGTTCTTGTAACTACAGCTGAGTGAGAAATTTTTTTGCTCATTTTACTAGCAAAGTGAGGACTTTTTGTCAGTCCTCAATTTTTTTTTTCTAGGCTAGGGGTTAGGCTTAGCATGAGGGTGTGAATTAGGTTTAGGATGGGGTTAGGGCTAGGTATAAAGTGGCAAAGGTTAGGGCAGGGGTCAGGATTAGGCCGTAGAAAGGCTTGAAAATGAATGGAGGTCTATGGAAGTCAAGGCACGGTGTGTGTGCACTGCAAAAACTGAACTAAAAATAAGCACAATTTTCTTAAAACTAGTGTATCTGTCCTTGATTTGAGCAGGTAAATAAGATGATCTGCCAACGGAATAAGATTTTTGCACTTAAAATAGGAACAACTCATCTCCATCGTCCTATTTCAAGTGCAGGATGTCTAATTATCTTATTTTAGGGTTCAAAATACTCAATCCATTGGCAGATAATATCATTTACCTGCTCAATTCAAGGACAAAAAACTCAAATTTTAAGAACATTTTACTTATTTTAAGGTCTATTTTTGCAGTGTGTGTGTGTGTGTGTGTGTGTGTGTGTGTGAGAGAGAGAGAGAGAGAGAGAGAGAGAGAGAGAGAAACAGAGAGAGAGAGAGAGAGAGAGAGAGAGAGAAACAGAGAGTTAGGGGAATATAGGTGGTGATGACGGTGGTGGGGAGGTCGGGTGGCTTCTCATGTTCGCGTTTCGTCAGTGTTTGTGTTTGTGATGCAAAAATATTTTTGACTCCTTCTCTTTTTCTTTTTTTTCTCCCCTCAGACAGTGAAGAGCATAATTAACATAAGCAGACTCTCTAAACAAAAAACAAACAAATTCATGAGTCACAAAAAAAAGTATGGAAGTAATCTTTGCCGTTTTGTCTTTGGCTCAACTTTGTAGCCGGTCTCCAGCGATTCCCCCCGTTCACGCGTTTAGCTGCATAAACATACTTTTGTTTGTTCGGCTGGGCTCTGATTATTACCATAAAGGATTGCTTTTCCACGTTTAATGTTGGGGTAGCGAGTTCTTAAACACCGGCAGCAATTAAATCACACTACAGTTGACCACACAGAACAAGATCCACCTCTCACACACAAACACACACACACAAGCGCTCAGAAATGTTCAATCCACACGTCCACACAAAATGAGACAAGAAAAAAAAAAGCCCTGAAATTACTAAAACTAATAAACACTTAACACAACGGAGTGAAACATAATCACGGCTGAATGGGAGCCGCCATACGCGCTTGACCTACGCTGTTCCTTCCTGACTGGTCAAAGGCAGCCTTGCGAGAAGGTTAACTGGACTATATGTGCTGTTATCCCACTGTGGGCATCTGTTCCATGGCTTACATTAGCAGTTATCGGCTGCACCAATGTTTGTCATGGCCCTAGAGTTGTGTAATTCAGACTTACCAAAGCGTACCATCCGCCACCATGGTCTGTTTCCCCCCTCTAGCCGTGCCCTGATAGGGTAATGTGGGATGAAATGACGGCCAATTAGATGGGATCACCAAGCAGGACGTGCAAACAGAGCCCATCAGACCAGACCAGGAGGGATTGGGTCCTGCTGGGGCTGTCGGCAACTTTGCCTCTTGCTAATCTCTTATCAAACACTAAAGCGCCACTTTTGAGCGATTTCATTAAAGCCTAATTTATCTCAAATCGGAGTCATTGACAAACTCTACTGGACTTACAGTACAGCAGGGTCCCTGACTGAGCTGGGCAGGGAGAACTAGTTGGACCACCCAATATCCAGCTGCACCAAAGGGCCATTGTGCAACCAAGCAGCCAGCGCCTTGAATCATAGCACAGCTGAGGGTTGGGGAATGAATGAGTGCAAGTATGTGGCGAGAGCAGATAACCTTTAGACTTTGTATCAGTAATTGGCCCTAATTAATTGAACAGCCTTTGAGATTAGTTTGGTGCAAATTGAAGCTTTCCTACTGATGATTTGTTAGATACTTCACAGTAACTTGATCTGACAATGTGCTTGTGCAATATGAATGGAGTTCAGTACATGACTCATAGGACAATTTGACACATGAAGTATTCACCCTCGCACATATTTCTTCTTTTTATCCTTTTGTTGTCACACTTAAATGTTTCAGAGAGGGCTGGGCAATAACAAAAAAAGCATAACAATAACATAGAAATCATATTGATCGATAATGATACTTCAACAAATTGAAAACATATAGTTTAAGTGCAGCTCTGGTCATCTTATGCTGTTGCTCAGCGATCTATTTTTAAATGCAGAACACACAAACACTGAATTCAAACTCAATCCTTTATTCAACCAACTTTTTTTTACCAAAACTGCAAGTTTTTAAAAAAGAAAAAAGAATGCATGCTCTCTGAACTCTTTGAAGGGGCGGAGCTTGTCGATGGAGCGTCCCTGGGTCTGCGTTTGTGGTTGGTTGGAAGGATTTAATCACTGTAATATTAACCTACTTGGCTGGAATGCAGAAGGAAGGAAAACTGTTATTCTATTGAACTTTTTATTCACCCTTTATTCCTATCATCGACATATGTCTATTGATCGATACATATATTGTTATTGAATTATTGTCCAGCCCTCCTTTCAGATCATTAAATCAATGTCAATGTCAGAAAAACATAAACTCGGTAAATACGAAATGCAAGTTTTTAAATTATAAAATATTTATTAGGAGATAAGGCTTTTCGAAACCAAGCTCTATGTGAATCAGTAAGTTCCCTCAAAACCTAAAAACTGGTTGTGCCGTCCCTGACAACAACAACTGCAATCAAACGCTTGTGATAACTGGCAGCGAGTCTTTAACATTGCTGTGGAAAAAAATTATCCCACTCATCTTTGCAGGGTAGTTTAAATTAGGCTACACTGGAGGTATTTCTAACATGTTTTTGTTTGAAAGGAGTTAAATTTCCACTCTGGGAGTGCTGTTGAGCACTCTCTCTACCTCCAAAATCTACACACCAGACAGGTCATCCACTTCAATCTCACATTATTTGTCAAAAAAAAGAATGCCCTGAATGGACATGAGGATCATGGTAGGTTGTTCATTAAACAATGCTAACTGCGTTAGCTGGGCTACTCGTGAGGCTACTCGCCTCACACAGCAGTAACGCTTGGCCCATTGCTGGTCAAAGTCATCAGTTAAGCCTCATGCCATAACAAAAAGCAGCATTTAACTTCATACGGTTGCTCACCAGTCTGGAGGAGAAAAATTAGCCTTGAGTCAAACTGGAGCTGCTTCTACTCTCCAAATGAGGTCTGTGTTAATCCTCCTTTTCTCTCTTTGCCAAATTCTGTTGTTTCTTTGTGGTAAAAATGGGCTCTGATCATTTGTGGGTGAGGGAGGGGCTACGCCCTGAGTGGCAGCTATTCACATGGACCTACATGCACTGGAGAACCACACAGACAGATGCAGTGTGACATAAAACCTTAGTCCATCTTTAAAGATACCTTTAGTTTCTCACAAAACTATTTTTTTGTTATTTTTATCTAAAATAATGAAATTTTACTTATCGCTCCTTTACGGTTATGCCACAGCATCTCAATCAGATTTATTAGACTAGGCCACTCCAAAACCTTATGCTTTGTCTTTTTCACCATTAAAAAGATGATTTGCTGGTGCGCTCCTGATCATTTTCCCCCTGCAAGTTTACAAATTGACAGCTCTTTCCTATTGAATCACGAACATTGACCATAACTGAGGCAAGCGAGGCCCGCAGTGCTGTACATGTTGTCCCGGGCTGTTTTGTGCTTCTCACTGTGGTTCGCTGGAATCCCCAAAGCCTCAGAAACTACTTTGTTTCACATCTGTCCTTGAATTTCTTTCAACTGGAGCACGTTGTGTTTCTCTTTGAGATCACATAGCCTGTTTCACATAGGCAGACAGCTTAGGTTTAAGTAATTACTTACAATCTACAGGTCTGGCACTAATCAGGCATTGGTGTGGCCAGATAGATGAACGCAACTTGCCAGAAATTGTGACTACTTCATAATTCAGAAAGGGAGACTGATATAAGAACTACTTGAATGATCTGAAACATTTAAGTGACCCTGCAAGGATAAGTGGGTATAGATAATGGATGGATGGTTGGATGGATCTGACAGTTGACTTGATGTGTCGTAAAACATCGTAAAATCCCAAATCTTGTTTGGTAGAATCTTGCATAAGTACTTTCAAATTTTTTTTTGGATGTTTGAGAATAAGTATTGCATAAAATCAAACCAGAACACTATTCCAACTTGAGGAAAAACATGAAAAGATAAAAAGTTGAGCCTTTTTTCAACTTTTTTTTCCCCCTGCAGTCTCCCTGAACATGTTAAGCACTCAGAATCATGACATTAAATCCACTGACATAAACAAAGTTATGCAGTGTGGAGGTGAAGGTGACAACAAAGTTACACAACGGGCGGAATTTGCCATAAAAGCTGGAATATTATTCTTATGTAATGATCTCTGGATGACACTTCAGTCTGTGAATGCAAACATTACTATGTCTCAACCCAAACTGTAAAACCACACATACCAGAATGTTAATTTGCGATGTTTATGACAGAAATGATCTGGAGCCGCTGCAACTGGAATGACTGTGTGACTGTCAAAAAAAATATATTTTTGTCAAATCCCTCGTAAATACTTTTAAAATATGTATTGTGTTAACGGTTCTCCAGCAGGAAAAAGCCACAACACAGGGAAAATCTCCCTGGGAACCGTCTACTCTGCGTCAACAGCTCCAGCTACACAGAGATCGCGAATGATGTCAGGAGCGCCTTATTTCTAGCTATAGGATTAACTTATTTGAATGTGCAATTCATGTTGTGCACTGGCTGCCAGAGACACATATGAATCTGGTTTTGTGTAGATTTGTACCCTTGTTGCTTGGAGCCCGACTCTCCCTCGCTGTGACCAAAGGCACCGAGAGGCTTCAGATGTTTTACAGTCGGTTTTAGCAGCCGTAAAGATTGCATCACTTCATATACAGTAGCACTGTTCGACGTCTGCTGGGTAGCACGTGGGCATCTTGATGCAGTATGGAAAGCATATAAAGCACAGCTATGGACAGGGCGAAGGGGTGGTACCCATTACATGCAGCAACATTTGGAAGACACGTGGATTCAGCTCTGAATGAAGAAGTCATGTTAAATGTGGATTTATAGCAACTGTGAACCCTGTTGTACAGGATAAAATAAGATATGTTCTTGGACTTTTTTGTGACTCTATGTTCACCTCGCTCATGATGTGTTTTAATTGGGGACTGCAAATGTGGAGTAGTTGGCAGCAAGAAGGTCCTGAGTTCAAATCCCACCCTGGGGTCTCTCTGCATGGAGATTGCCTATTTTCCCTGTGCATGCATGGGTTCTCTCTGGGTACACCCGCTTCCTCCCACAGTCAAAAAACATGGCTGTTTTGCTAATTGGTCTCTCTAAATTGCCCTCAATGGTGAGTGTGTGTGTGCATGGTTGTGATGATCTGTCCAGGGTGCACCCCACCTCTCGCCCAATGGCCAATGGCACCCCCGCTCAGTGGTTTCTGTGCTTGTACTTCTGTGGTGTTTAGTTTCACATGTGGAATTTGGAGTTTGCACCTCCTCCTCATGTCCGATCTTGCCTTTAACTTTTCCCTGTGATCTTAAGCAGAGGGGAAAAGGTAGAAAATAGAATCAATGAATGATTTTTTTCAGATTTTAGGATTTTATAGATTTTATTTTATATTTTGGGAATAATGGCAAATCACATGGCATTTAACAAAGCAATTGATATCGAGAGTGTTAGCTTGATTTTAACAGATAAAGACGTTTTACGCAACTATCTGGTCTCACGTGGGCGCCGGGTTAGACACTGGAAATGTTGCATAGCCATAGGAGGTAAAAAATGATAGAAAATCTTTGTCTAACATTCCACACTCACTTATCGTCTACAACCTAATCTTGATCAAAGCACCTAGAGGCTAGAACCTGTACTGTTAGTGTTGGGACATCCTTGACAGGTCACCGGTCTATCATGGGGCAGTACCTACCAACAAACGAACAAGAAAAGAGTAACTTTCCTTGCATACATTTGGAGGAAACTAGAATACTTGGATAAAACTCAACCCTAATAAAAAATTAGGACCTTGTTCAGTTTTTGATTGTTTGCTTTCTCCAATCAATGCCATACTTTTCTAGCGCATTGATTCATCGGTAAGCAAAGCCTTGTTCTTCCATCGTGTGAGTCGTACACATAAATATCCCGTCATTTGAGGCCCTTGGAGGCTGAACATCCAAATGCGTCCAAGTTCCAGCAATCCGACTCGAACTGTCAGCCTCGGATGAAATGCTGGAACAGCTGTGGCGCCGTAAACATGGACTTGGACCGAGGAGGTGCTGACCAAAAAAACGATACTCCTGCTCAGAGGTCGTCACCCGCAAACTCAACCCAAATCCATCCTGGAGAGAAGTTTTATGGTCAGACGAGAGAAAGCATGAACCACATGGCAGCATCGAGAAGAAGAATCGCCGGGAGAGAAAAGGTGAAGCTGCCAAGCATGGTGGTGGCAGGATAAAGCTGAAGGTCTATTAAGCTACCGCTGGTACTGATGCACTGAATAATGAAGAAAAACAATTCCTGCACTTCACTTCAAATCAACTAGCTGGATAAAGCTCAGGACACAACTGGCTGTTCTAATAAAACGGTGATTTCAAACAAACATCCAAACTGGGTTTTGGAAAGGGTACAGCAGGCTAACATTAAGCTTCAAGAACGCGGTCCCCCTTTGAGCCCTCAGCAAAAACCCCGACATCTAAAACTAAAAAAATCTCTTACAATGATGCTTTGAACCAGTTGTTGTCTTGTTTCCAATTCTACTCTCTCCTACTACATCAAAGACAAAAAAAGTTAGGTGTTCTTGAATTGAATATAGCCCCCGATAGCCAGACATTTGATCCAAATCCCCACAGCGTAGTTTTTTAAGGGTCGCCGTTCTCTTTTCTCTATAATTCTAAGGACATCATCTTGGGTGGCTGTGCGCAACAAACCATCTGCCACATCAGGTTCAAATCTGCAGGCAAGAATAGATGGGGTCTGGTATCGACTCGCAACGTTTGCTTTCGTCCACCCCTGCCCGAAAGGTGGAAGCAATCTTTTCGGGGATTCGGAAAGAAAAAAAAATATTGCGCCGTAAATCTGTCACCAATTTCGCGCGCATGACTGGCGATTTTGACAAGCGGGGAAAACAGTAAATTATTGCAATTATTCCCAAAACAAACGCTAAACCGGAATCTTCACACGCTAGCAACAATTACAAGTTTGCGGCAGCACCTTGAGCCTATCGTAATAACCAGTATGGGAAACATGCATAAATAAAAGAATCTGAAATAAAATACGTATCACTTGTAAGAACAGTTTTATACGTGTAGTAAAGCAGTGTGCTGAAAAAGCTCCGGTTTCCTCCATTAGAAATGAATGAGCGCAGCTGCCAAATCTGGCTCCCCCCCCCCCCCCCCCCCCTTCTTTGGTCGTACTTGTTGGGGCTTCATTGCTAAAAACGCACATGCAAACATAAATTACGCTAAGCTACACACATGTGCATGCAAACCGGCACATACCGAGGGATACACACGCGCGCGCACGCTGCGCTCTGCCTTTGTGATGCCTCCAGCGGGTCACAAAGCAAAACAGCCGATTGACACCCTCTGGTTTCAACTTCTGTGACCCTTCCAGCAGTCTGTGAAGTAGGCACAGAACAGCAGAGCGGGGGCCCTTTGGAAATATCTGCGGTCAGCTGCGCGGGGAGGAGGGAGCGAAGGAAAGAAACTTGCTTTTAATAAACAAGATAATGGGTGCCATACGCCCCTTCTCACACCACCGCTGCTTGCAATCTCTCCCTCTTTTTTTTTTTTTTTTTTTTTTTCCCCCCTCCCGAGTTTCTTTGCCTTCTCACTCTCCACCTTACATTTTCTATAAAAAATTACATTCATCCTTCAAGAATGGGGTGGGAAAAAAAAGAAAGAAAGTGTGAGAGAAATGGCAAAAAATGAAGTCAAGGGGGTGGGAAGGTTTGACTTTGGTGGAGGTGGTGGTGGTGGGGTGATCTTCAAACCAACAATTAACTGGCGTCAGGATGTTTATGGGCAGAGTTAGTTTAAGCGACTGGTCCACGGATACTTCAGTGGTGGCCCTGTGCTCTTTGAATGCAGAAATTATGCAAAAAATAAATAAAAATAGGGAGCAGATATATGTATATATATATATATATATATATATATATATATATATATGTATATAGTGGAAAAGTTGCTCTTGTTTCAGAAGTAAAGTCACGGCATGTTTTTAATCTGTTCTGTGTGTACCGAAGTGGGTAGAAACACCTTAAGAATGTTTTTCCCCGTCAAGCTCAAAGCGACTCCGGCAAATTGGAAACCGGTACCACAGAGAGGCAGAGATGGGCCGAGGGACTTAAACACGTAGCGCACAAGACTCTAACCATAAGCGGCATGCGCTGACATGAGCATGGAAAGCTGTGACGCCGTGCGCGTGTCTGTTTTTGGAAGCCCACTTTTTTTTCTGCGAAAGAAATGACAGAACCTTTTGCACCGAAAGCCCATTTTCCCCATTAGGGATTCTCACACAGGCAATGTGCAGGGAGTGACACTTCGTTCTCCAACGTTTCCCTAGCACAGGTTAGCGAAGCGTTTTGCCTTGATTGCTGCAAAATATTGGAGCATCTCTGCAGAGCGTTTCTTTCGGAAGGCTTGTTTGTTTCTTAATCAGCTGGAAGTGTGTTAGTTGTTTAAACACGTCCAATATTGGACTTCTTAGATGGATTATCTAAAGGGCAGAATAAAAAAAAAAAAACTTTCCAGGAGACTCAGATGTAATTCACCCGGTGTCTCCTTTCTTCATTTATTTATCAGTCATTTTCCAACAATTATACCCCAGTTGTTACAAATATCACTCAGACAAATTTAGGTTGTCACATCCTAACCTCACCATGCTGGTTTTCAACAGTTTACCCTCTATTTGTTTGACAATTGAGCAAAAAATTCACAACCGACTATTTATAATTGAAGAGCAGGTAAATCAGACTGAACTGAAGAAACAGAACGGCATGTCAAATAGTGGCATCGGGATAGCTTTGGTTTGATTTGGATTCAGCGCTTACATACAACACAAACCTGAAAAAAAAAATGCCCAGACTTTTTTTACTCACATTCAGCACCTTAGAAAGGTATTAGAACCCTGTAAAAATGTTCACGTCTACAGTTAGAAAAACGTGAATGTAGCATAAAGGGATTTTTATAGGATAAACAAACACAAACCGTTCGTAACTGTGAAGTGAAAGGACAATGGCACATAGCTTCACGATGTAATTTCACATTTGTATTGAGTCAACTTTTTTGGTGCGATTACAGCTGCAAGTCTTGTGGGGGAATGTTTCTGACAGCTGAAAGTTCTCCCTTGCAAAATCGCTCAGCTCCACCCCAGCTTCAGTGCCTTTTCAGCCCCTACCCCAGGATAGCACTGAATTTAGCTCCATATACCTTTCAGTTTACTCTAAGCAGCTCAGATATCACCATTTGAAGAAAAGCATTCACACAGCATCATGCTGCCACCGTCATTCGTCGGCATCTGGATCCTATGTTCAGAATCATACTTGTTAGTTTTCCTGCCACACACAGTGTTGTGCATGGAGGCACCAAAGTTAAATTTTGGTCCCATCAGAACAGACCCCCAGTCTCCACATGACGTCTGTGTCCTCTACATGGCTTGTGGCAAATGGGACATCCATTAATGCTCACCATGGAGGCCTTCACAGAACAGCTGGGTTTTTTACTCAGAATCAAATACATAAAATGGACTCTATTTAGTTTTAGAACGCAAGGTAAGTTTATTTAAATAGCATTTTTTAGTCACCAGATGATTCAAGTGCTCAAAGGCTTCAGGAGGCATTTGGTTATGATGGGTTTTATTTAGAGGTATCACGGTGAAGGGGGTTTAATAGAAATGCAAACCACACTTTTCAGTATTTTTATTTTTCGAACCATTTTAAATGCAATGCATAATTTCCCTTTGGCTTAAAACAAACCCCCGTCGGATCCCAATGAAATCAACAGCCCGTGGTTGAATCAGAACAAAACGTGAAGAAAGTTGAAGGGGTTGGAATACTTTTGCGAGGCGCTGGGCATTTACTCTGGTTTGGGCTTTTGCAGCTCTGATTCACGCCGCTGTCTGGTGAGTAAAATAAAATAACATAGGGGATCAGTGTTTTGGATCATTTCAGTGTCAGAGCCCATGACTGTATGAACACGTAATTTACATCCAAGGCAACAAAGTGGTTTTCACCGCAGAGTCATAGCTGTAAAACCACTGCTAACCGGTTGATGTGGATCCCAGCGTCTTGTGAGACTTTATATTATGAAATCTAAAGTCTCAAAAGACTCCATCCTGGCAACCGCTCTGCTGCGCCGGGACTCCTTCTTTTATTAGCTTGTCCGATGTTTTTTTTTTTTTTTTCTTTTCTTTTTTTCCACGTTCTCCCTGTTCTCCCCCCTTTTGCCCCCACCTCTTAATTTTCATTGTCTTTCTGTCGCAGTTTTGCTCTCATCTGCCGCTGCTGGTAAGCCCTCTGAGACTGCCGCTGGGGTGTTGCGCCAAGTATTTTTGGCTCGACCGTGCTTACATGCAAAATGCAAATTATGGAGAAATCTGTTGCCCCACGATCTAATTTACTGCTAAAACCACATTTTTAAAGCAATATCTGGTTCTGTCACCCCGGCTCTTTGCAGACAGACACTGACACATCAGCGGTCGTGCCTCATATCCCTGGCAGGAAAGAACTTGTTATATCCGATTTTATCACTTGACTTTAAATCAGGATTTGGTAATGGGATGCGGTAATGAATTAAACGCTCAATATCTGTTTTTGAGGCTCGCTTGAATTTGATCACAAGATGAGCAAACACCTTCCCAGGTATATCACCTATCCCCTTCAACACTAACGCATTGTTTTCAGTCAGCACAGGGGCAGGGGATTCCCCCACCATTACCACCCCCCGCCTTTGGCCAAACACTTGGCCGGCCCCAACGCCGTCTGGCACGGCGCGAAGCGGGGCCTGCCAGAACATGCTGGAGAGCCAGGGTTTAGCCGCTCGGCTCACAGGAATGTGTCAGTCATCGCTGCCAGTCCGTCGCTGCCGATGATTCAAAATGACAATATAATGAAAGCGGTGAGGTGGAGAGAGTGGGTTACTGTGATGTGCTGCTCTTACCCACTTTGCTATCAGCTGAATGGCTTTGGGGGGGGGGGGGGGGGGGGAGGGAGCATAGTGCCAAGAAAAATGTCCATTAAGGAATGTTAGGGAGTCTGGGTAAGTATGAGCGAGTAATGACCAATTGTTCATACGGGCCGTGTAAGAATACAGCTTGAACCTTTTTCACATTTTGTCGATCTACCGCCACAAACTTTAATGTATGTTTTTATGGCAGATCAACACAAAGTAATCTATAACTGTGATAAGGAGTGTAAAGGACACTTTTTTTTTTTACAAATAAAATAGTAACATTGCCATGAATAAGTAATTATCTCCAAGTAATCAAAAAAGTAAGACCCAATTTTCAATTTGTAAAAAGTCCACCTGTGTAAATACTACAGTAAATACAACTTTCCTATGATTTTTTCCATTTCCAGAACATGCATAGCCAAACAGCAGGTGCCCCATATCTTGAGGCTATAAGTCTATAATGTGGCAGTCCGGGGCTCGACTCCTGATGTTTGGACCGTCGCTTCAAGCTTTACCCCCTTCTATCTCTGCCCGTTTCCTGTCTGATTACTGTGAATAAAGGTTACTAGCAATACAAAATCCTAAAAAAAAAAAAAAAAAAACTACTATCAGTCATGCAGTGGTTAAATCTGGGCTCCATTAAAGTATGGCAAGAAGAAAGCTGTTGCAAGAAGTCCACTTTAAAGCCATATAGGGGACAAAGCGAACACGTGGACCGGCTGCCATTTCCTGTTTAACACAAGCCGGCTGGTCAGACCGAAAGTGAATCTGTCGACCCACATGAAAAAAAGATATGCATGACGGGAAGCTAACACCGCTAATCCACAAGGTGACACATGGTGTTGGTAGCATCATGCTGTGGGAATGGCTCTTCTTGAGAAGGACAGAGACGATGATCTGAATGGATGGGAAAACGGATGGAGATAAATGCACGGCTATCCTGGATGAAAATGTGTTAGAGACTGCAGCAGACTTAAGGCCGCAAACAAAATGATTTAGATCAAAGCATATTCATTGACAGAATGGCCCAGTCAAAGTTCAGACCTAAGTCCAACTATCCATCGGACTTGAAAACTGCTGTTCTACGTCCAGTCTGACCAACGTTTAGTCATTTATGGAAAGACTGGAGAAAAATTTCACATGTAATGCAGTTAAAATTGCAGCATAAGTTGGTTAACCGGTGCTAAATACAAATCCACACCCGACTGCTCAGAATTTTAGTGATTAAGAACTCTGAAAACCATCTATCCTTTTGCCTCTACTTTATGATTGTGTATTCCTTTGTGTTTGTTATTAAATACATTTGATTATGTGGTTGTAATGCGACAACATGTGAAAAAGGTTCAAAAGAATGAATACTTTTGCACAACACTGTGCGTGTGTGTGTGTGTATGTGGAGGGGGGGGGGGGTGAAGCATTCTGGAATAAAAATGGCTTCAGAAAAAAAATATCTGAAGAAGCAAAACAAAGGATCTGGATAAAAGGGGAAAGTTTCCTTTTTTCCCCCCCAACTAATAGATTTTCAGTACATGAAATATTAATCAAGATGGATTGTTTAACACGGGAGTGGGTGCATGGAGGGATTTGCATATTCAAGCCTCTTTCAGCTCACCCATTATTTCATCTCTGAAATTCCACCTTGTGGCTTCTGTCAGCTGGAGAATACCTCTGATGAAGGTGTCCTAGGCTGTCTCGTTCCCGGCTCCATCGCCAGACAGATGTTGGCATTTGAATTGGAACCCTTGTGGGACCGGCTTGCTCCTCTGGGGCGAAAGGGGGGGAACAAATTATATTGACAAACATGCATGAGATTCATCCTCCGTCAGACAACCTTTTCAGCGGAGGAAACTTCCTCTGAGTCTGGCGGAACATTAATATTCTTTTTCTTTAAAAAAAAAAAAAAAAAAGAAGTGACGACTTGCTCCGGTGACACTTTGTCTTGACTGACAGACTGGTTGGAAAACACAAAAACACGGCAAATTCAGTTTCTCTCAGAAGATTGTCGAAGAACGCTAACAAAGAAGGGTCCTCTTCACTTAACCAGGTGAGGGAAGAACAGTTGCAGCCCTTTCGCACCGGCATCTCATTTCAGCATCCCAGCGAGGGTGTTGAGTCTAATCTGTGGCTAAGCATCCTGATACTCCTCGCTTTCCCTGATGTCTCCCAGGGGATGTCCTGGCTTGGCCGTCAGCTCAGGATTAATTAAAACTTCCCGTGTCCCTGCAGACGTATTAGTGAGCTGAGCGCCAGTCAAATACCAGTTAGCGGTTAGTGCAACAGAGGCTAATACCTTGCGCTTCAAGACGGCGCGCTATAATTAATAACCACTACCTCTCTTCTTGCTCAAGCATCAGAAGTTGTTATTCAGAGCATGTGACCTAAAGGCTTTTATCCTTTATTAGTGCTGGCATTAGGGAGCACGAGCAGTGCTCTTGAACGTAGTGCATTTTGGCCGTTTTGTGAATAAGTGATTCAGGAGATCTGTTTCAGAATGTGCGTCAAATGTCTACAGAGCAAAGTTAAAAGTATTTTTTTGGGTTTTATGCGTCACGCAATATATTTAATTTAGCGTTGAAAAAATGGTCAGTCTTGTTTTTTTGCAGAACCTGAAGCTGGTCTACTGTTGTGGTCAGATGTTTACATACACTCATCCTCATCAGCTTCAATTTTCAATGAATTTGGGGCTTTTAAGTACTCTTCAAAGGACGCTTTATGAGGTTGTAATGATCATACAACAAACAATTTAGATGATTTTTGGAAGAAAATAAAAACTCTGATATACCTTGGATTTTTTTATACACACACACACACACACACACTGGGTGAAAATCATAGATGCATAATGCTGGTTCAAAATGTAACGACTCCTTTTGCTTTTTAAATTGACTGGTATCCTGGCACAGCTTGTAAAAATGTTTGTTAAAGCTATAGTTGGTAATCCTGTTCAGAAACACCATTTCTTATATCGGGTAAATTCATCCTTCCGTCCTAAAAGTAGTTAATGCATTATGTATTCATGAAAAGGAGGTTCATTGTAGCTCCGTAGACTTTGAACGTGGCTGAGAGTCGCGTGAAGCGAACAGCGTTCATGTTTATGAGAATGCTCAGTAAGAAAGAAATAAGACCAGAGAGGATCTGGGAGATTTCTTTCATGTGAAACCCTGAAGAGCAAGGTAAGACGGTCGTGCGCATGCGCAGTTATTCAAAAAGGGACTTGGGAAACCTTTCGGAAAAATCGGCGACTCTAGCTTTAAGACTGACGTCAGAGTGAATCAGGAAGTACATTTTTGCCTGTCCACACCGAGTTTAGATAAGTGTTGGATCGTTTTGCTGTTGAAACAGCCCCAGCTCTGTCAATGTTTCAACCAAATGACACAAATTCTTACCCTAAGATGAAATTATTTTTTTCAGTACATTCAGGAACAACCCAGGAAACACTACGTCTCAAGCTGATCATACACTGAAAGATACTGGGACAGCAGTTTCTATCTCTACAGGGATGTTAGATTAACATCAACATGAAGTGATAGAGCAGCTTCTCGAAAAAAGCCTCTGCTCCAATATTCGACACCTTCAAGCTCAAAGTTGTAACTGTCCACACTTTTTTTTCTTATTTGAAGAAAAAAGGGTAATTCACAAGTGCACATGCACATTCACGTGTGGGAACATCGCATCAACTGTCTAGCATGGTGGGGAAAACATCCGAGCAAGAGTCTGTTTCACTGTCACTTGTAGTGAAGTGTTGCACAAACTGGATGGAATGATGAAGATGGAGGACAACCTCCAAATTCTTTAATCAATAGTTCAGGAAAGATGGTTAAAACAAGTGAGTATTCAAGCGGAACAATAAGCCCTAACAATCAAAACGTTTTTGTTTAAATAAATAAAGCAGACTAACATTAAGCCTCTTCAAAACTACAAAAAAAATATGGATAATAATTAAAAGCTAAGTCCATGCTGAGGAGAAGAAAAAAAAATCAAAGAGCTGTCCTGAATAGAAATGTGCTCAAATGTCCAACCAGTGTAAGTTCATGATTTGTTGAAGGCTACAAATGCGTGGAGTTTTTGTGCAACTTGCTAAGGGGCATCTATTCAGGATATCCATAACATTTACATTTGCATATATTGTATGTGAAACATATGTGTAAAATTTACCATGTGTGATCGGTGATTCGAGAAAATACACTTCTGACTGCAACTGTATTAGGACTCCTCGTTTTTTATGAACTCAACAAAAAACAAGGAACAACCCCCCCCCAAAAAACAAAAAGAAAAAAACAATATAAAGGCAGAAAATAGGCATTAAAAAGAAGGTTAAATGTGAAAAAAATTGCTTTGATATTCTTAACATTTAATTCGCCTGCTATTTATACCCAACATACACTTGGAATTTGATGCAGTAAGACGATTCCCGCCATGTTCATGTTTTTGTAAAGACAGTAATCCCATAAAACTAGTATTTTAAGAAACTGTAATGATAATCAATTCAGTTCCTTTGTGGATCCAAAAATAACTTTTTAAGACAAAAGCTAAGCTTTGTACAACTGCAGCTAAGCAGTTTTGCTAAATAAACCAACTGAGATTAGATGTTATTTGTGCATAACTTTCCACTTTTAAAAAGCTCGCTGACTTTTTATTTCGCTATCTCCACACTTACTGCCACACAAATGGACTCGTGCTCTTTGAATAAAGTTAGATTTTTGCTTAAAAGACTCAAGCTGTCTCCAGACCTGGCTCTTGGATAAACATGGGCTGAGGGGGGTATCAGGGGGGACTAGATTGCCTGTGGTTTGGCAAAATGTCACCACAGAGAAACGCGGAGCTAGATGGGGGCCTGATCTGCTTGATCACTCTCTCTAACAGAGTCCACTGAAAGGGTAGGAGTGTGAGAAATTTTACTGGCACACAGTGGGAACATATACAAATACACACATACACAGAATCTGAGTGGATCATGGCATATCCTTTATCTCCAACTGGAATGCAGGCGAATATCCTGAATACTGGCTATTCCAGGTTAGAGGACCTGACCAGCACCTTTGAAGGATTGAAGGAGAAGACATGAGGGTGTGGGGGGAGGATATAAGGAATCCCTGCAATATTAATGTCCAAAATGTCATAGAAAAGTCACTGTAGCTCATGGTTAGCTTTGCAGAGTCCCACAGAGATTCGCTGTGCGACTTGCCTCGTATAATGAATGAACTAAAGGCTCCCGCCATCAATCCCTCTGGACTGAGGTTGGTCTCTGAGTTGTGCACGGTCAGAACTGTCAAGAGACTTTCTGTCTAGAAATAAAGATAAAACCAACAGACAACAATGAGATAAAAAATAAAATAACCGTAGATCAATATAACAACTTCAGCCTTACTCATATTTGAGCTTTTATCTGTAAGAACTGTTTGTCCCTTCAAAACGTGCTGGTAGAACCATGGGTCTCGTCCAAATGACTCTTATTTTTGCAAGTGGTGACCCAGGATCCCCAAAATATGGGAAGCATGTGAACCTTCTAAATTTTTATGCTTAAAATGTTTTTGCATAATGCCTGTCAATCAGTATGAAGGTGCCAAAAAATAGATAATTGCAAATTAATTACAACTTTAAACACTGATTATTTATATGTCATTTTTAAAAAATGAACCTGTTGTTTATTTAGAGGAAGGATTTGTATGTTTAAAATTGTTACATTTTGAAACTGCCTCATGATGAGATAAATGTTATGCAGAGATACAAGGTCGACATTTTTAGATAATTCTTTGATGTCTAAAAAAACTAAATTCTGAAAAAAAGAATTGTAAAGATAATTTTAATTTGCTGTAACATGACAAGACCCATGCAATACCCAAAGTCCAGTTGGGAATGGTTGATCAGCTCCTTCCCTCCACATGCTGCTGGGTTGGTTGTGGCTAGTTAAGGTCAAGTCGTCCAATCAGAAAGTTGCCGGTTCGATTTCAGCTTCCTTCTGCTATTTGTGGGTGTATTAATTTCACTGTTTCGCGGGTATCCTCAACATATCAGATAATTTAAACCCACTTAATCAGAAGACCATACGCTGTCAGTTTTGCTTTCTGTTTCAACCATTAAGCATTCCACGTGAGGAAAACTTCATCATCGCAGACACCATTGATGTTACTCAAGATCCCCCCCCCCCAAAAAAGTCTTAGCACACTTTTAAATCACTGGGCAAGATACAGATCTGCTGCTGCTCCCAGGGATCTTTTTCCTGAATTCCTCCTCCTCCTTGGACAAATCTCCACTTAAACCTTCCGTTTCTGTACTCACGTTTATGTATTTGATTTGAGCACATTTCTATTATCACCCAGGGTCGAAGAATATATGTTTATTTACTTTTGATCACCTCCCCCTGTTTAATAAGCTGCACTCAGATTTAAACACAAGACGAGCGCGCATAGATGAGCCTTCGCAACGTCTCTTTTGAGAGCATGTAAGCCTCTTATATCGAAATGGTTTGTTTGTCCCCGAGTCACAAATCATTAAGTATTTTGCTCCACTTTTTCGCTCAGTGGGTTGTATGAAAATGAGCAACAAGCCTGTATGCCTCCTGTGTACGGATTATGAGCCCGTGTTTGTGAGGGTCTGACTCTAATGGGCAAGTAATTACAGTTTGTTTATGAGTTTATCGATGCATGCCACCACCATGCCTGCATGGGTTACGGGCAATGCAAGATAAGGATCACGCATTTATTATTATTCTCCTGCACTCCCTCCAAAGAGTGAGTTAACTCACATTGTGAACTCCCACCGAGATCACATTACAAGGCCCAATACTTTTAATCTGCGCTTCCGTTGGTCGGGGGGCATGAATCTATCTTGACTTCCCTACCTTGGGATGAACAAAAATATTGAAATTTACTTTGATCCAAAGAACAAAGCTGGTAAAAAAAAAAGGACAGAAATGACTAACTACGGAAAGAATTTACACCTCCGTCACGTCTCCGAAACAATATTCTTCACCTAACAAGGTCAAGAGTCCGCCTGTGTTTGCATCCCTCGCTGCTTTGGGCCAAACCTCGTTGCAGGGCCTGATGGTGGGTCAAGATTCTGCGCCTTCCCGGGGCTCTGAGGCTGTTTTCCACGGTGTGTTGTCAGCACGGCAACAACAGAAGGCGTCTTCAGATCCCACCTCGCTTTTCCCGGGCTCCCGACGACCTGCGCGGCATATGCTCTGGGAACCCCTGACGCAGACCCACTCGCCTCCATTCGTGTCTGTGCGGTCAGATTTAATCAAAATGGCATCTGTTGGTGTTTAATGTGAGTAATTGTTCCATACAGTACGCCCGTGTGTATGTGCGTGTCTGCAGAAAACCAATGTTAGCACACAGCGAAAGGGAATGTTTGGGCAAATGTGGTTTCTCACTGTATGCACTCACTCAGATTACTATTGATGCATAATTTCGCCCCACATGCTGTCAACACCCTGGACTGCTTTTTTCCCCTGCAACTATGTCTTCTTGTTATGAGCACATTCCCTCTATGATGGCATGCTGGCCTGTGTCAAATTATGTGCCAAAGTAATAACTGTCTTGTATGAACGTACCTGCAACTGGCTGTTGAAATAAATTTCCTCCTCGACAACAAATAGATCTCTAATCAAATCTGCACCCCCCCCCCCCTCCATTTTGCCAGAGTGAAGATACATGGACATATTGTATATGTGTGTGGCCAAATGTGTATCGCTGCCTGGTGTGAGAGCAAAGATGGAGCGCAAGTGTGTGCATGACTCCAATGTGTGTGTTTGTGTACGGTATGCGTGTTTGCATTAAGGTTTGCCTAAGAGCCCATTGTAGACTTCAAAAGGATTCCTCTGAGGTTTTAATTATGCTACTGCTTAGCTTGGCACCAGAAAAAGAGAGTGATCCTGGCTGAAGCCTATAAATCTCTCGGTGTGTTCACATCCACGCCCTTCAAAGTCATCGACTCACGCGGACCTCCCAGACGCATTAGGAAGAAGTGCTCACATTGGGCCCGAGCAGTCCCCCTTCGCTGACAAACACAAACACATGCACACATGGACAGGAGCATGGAGCGGAGGCCACATGTGCAAACAGCTTCCGGGGCTGGGCTTTCTTCGCTGGTGTTCATTTGTGTTCGCATCTATATGCTTGTAGGTGTGCAAAAGGACTAAGTAAAACTCATTAATGGGGAATACTTTTTTGAGTGAAGTTTGCGGGTGATTCGGTGGTATATGTGTACACTGTAAACCTGGACTTTTTTTCGTAGGCACCCCTTTACAGCATGTTGAGACTACACGAAAGGGTCTCTGTGAGGTGTTGGAAAAGTCTTCACTTCCACATGAAGAATGTAGGTTATGAGTATTAATGATGAATCATGAGCGTTGTCCCTTCTTGGTTGTTCTGTATCATACAGGTAACATGTTTTGGCCCTGAATGCACCATGGTTGTGCCTAGTAGCATCAGTGGCAGAAGTTCACCCTCCCTATTGCAAAAATGCAGTGCCATCTCAAGGCCTGAGCACATAGAAAGCTGTATGCTCTGGAGTTAAGCTCCTAACTGGAGAAAAGCGCAACCACCTCCAAATTGTACATATACACTCTGATGTTCTGGGTAATGGGAGACTGGAGAGATATTTTAGACTTGAACTGTCAAATAATAGCCCTATAACTATATTTAGAATGAAAGCATGAGGGGGAGAAAGAGAAGGGACTCAAAAAGCTTGTATAATAGCTTGTATAAATAGTGTGTGTTTTCAGAGCATGATCCGATCACAATGATCAGTGGAAAGCTTGCAGTTTTTGAAGTTTGTGTTAACAATTTCTCCTTACTGCATCTTCTGAGTTATGCAGAATAGAACACTTGGTGGTGCAATGCACTCTGTAGAGAAAATCCTTTCTCCCTACACCTTTTCATCTCGCTGATAATTTGATGAAAGCTGTTTCAATTCCTCCATGGGAAGGCTTAAACTACCAGTGGAGATGCAGATACCTGTTATATGACGTAGAAGAGTCTTCCGGTGAACTTTTGCTCAACAATTTATTTCTAAAACGATTATTTTACATTAAAATAAAGAAACGTATTTACAGATTAGATTTGGTTGTGGTACTGCAAAGCAAGAGAAACGCAATAATTACTATATTAAGCTAAAAGTGAGAGGTTTCAGTTTCCCAATGTAGCAAGAGTTTTGATAGCGAGATCTCCACGTTTTCAGTTTTGGGTTACATAGTCTTTAAAAACCACAACCTCTGATTTTTTTTTTCTTTATGTCACTGCGGTGCTTATGCTCCTCAACAAATGTTAATGAAAGGCACAACAGCGAGTGATTAGATTTAGAGATAAATGCAATCATGGACACGCTGGGACTAAAATGGGACAAACTGGTATGTGTTACAACCAAAGGCTGTAACACATCGTTAAAAATCTTAGACTTTTTGAAAATAATCTTATTAGTCATTGCAATTATACATTCCAACAGAAATGTTCTTCTGCATTTAACCCATCACCTTTAGGAAGCAGTGGGCAGCTTACAGTGTCCCAGGGAACCATCTGTGGCTAAGGGTCTTGCTCAGGGACCCATAGTGGCAGTCTTTGGGGTTCAAACTGGGTACTTGCAGCCTTCTCAGAACGCCAGCACACTGCTGTAAAACTAGACCACCACACCCTTTGAAGGCGATGCAAGGTAAAGTCAGTGCCTGCCCGCTTTCCGACACTCAATCCATCTGGATCTCAAACCTCTGTCTTTGCTTCAGGAACTCAGATCCTCACCATGCTCCTTTCATCCACAACCTACCACCAGAATCCCATAGCCTCCCCGACTCTTGTCTTCAACTCTCAGAACCGTAAGCAATCTTATTCCACACCCTCTGTTTGTAAATCATCATCTTGATTATCGCTCACCCCGTCTGACTGATTCTCTCCTTTCCAAGACGCAACAGAGCCTCAGACTCAGAAACCCGCCTCGGTGTGCACATTTACCTTTTATTTGTGAATAAATCTTCTTTTTCAGTTTGCCTCTTGTTAATGATTCTGCATGTGGGTCAGGAACTTATCCCAAAACATGTCACACTATGAGCTAATCACCCCCGAAAGTATTCATCCATAGTAGGGACATTACATAGTTTGAAGAGTTTAAAGCCGTTCAGTGAAATGCACATTTTCTTCTCCTTTATAGTATGAATAATTCACCCAGTAATGTCCAGATTGAACTCATTGTTTTGCAGTCTGAAGATCTACTGTCGGAGCATTTTAAATTGGTATCCCTGTCAGAGTTATATTCCTCAATAAAAGAGGAAATCTTTCCCCCCTTGAGGCCTTGCTCGGGTGATGTTGGTTCTTTTTGGATTGTGCTACATCGCTGAAACATTCTCATTGAAGCTTAATAAATCCAGATCCAGATCCTCTCTGTGACAACCACTTAGGTGCTGCCCTTCGCATAACCACCTCAGTCAACATGACTACAGTGCACTTGTTCAAGCCCAAACTCAGCTGGATTCCTCTCTCTCTGAACACTGAGAACTGAGGTAAACCAAACACTGGGCAAAGTTATTGTGATGTTGGTCTTTGAAACCTAGGTAATTAAGTTAGAACACACTGTCATAAAAGCTGCAAATAAAACCTAAAAAACATTTTTTTTCCTAAATGTTCAAGTGGGATAATTTATTTTGCATGAAATTGTGATTTACATTGGAAAAGATGAGATTTTTTTTTTATTTACCTTTAATTTAACCAGGAATTCCAATTGAGATTAAAAACTCTGTAACGAAGGAGACCACACCAAGGGTGCACGGTTAAAAATAATTATGCAAAATAGATAATCAAAAAGTATAAACAATCACCATATGAAAATGAAATTTCACTTTGCATTAAGTTATACTAAAATATCAACAAAAGCAGGGACAACATTATTGACGATTACTCCATGACCACAGTGTATGATTGGAGAATGGTGTCTTACCAATGACTGTTTAAACTCAGGGAACATTTAAAAGCAATCACTGTGGGGAACACAAATTGCAGTCCCTAGGGTTGATAGAAGAGTACTGAAATACTGTGGGAGTTTACCCAGAACAGCTTGGTAGAAGACCATATGCCGGTGATGTTGCCTTGAAACACTTAATGATGTCCAGTCAACAAACTCAAAAAGAATGCAGTAGTGAGAGAGTAATTGCTCATAATTGCTTTTGAAATCATGTGTAGCGAACCATGGCATCAAGTCTTTTCAAAGATGAAGATGCTTCATGACAATTACAACCATAATCTATAAAAGATAGAAAGGTTGCTTCCACAAGCATTTATTGCAGAAAATGTGAAACATGATTTGTTTCTAGAATAAAAGCCAATATCTTTCATTTAAGTTTCTAGACTAAATTTCTGGAAAGTGCATTAAATGTGAGCTTTTCATCAATTCATATGCCCAGGTACTTATTGGATGACATCCTTTCCATTTCCATAAGCGTGAGGATTTTTAGATTGTCAGGATTTTGCAGGTAAGCATTTGGTGAAATCCTAAATTATTTTTTTGCATCGAAAACCACTTTTAGACTATTTAAAGTCTCTTTTAAAACCTGACATGCTGTTTGGAGATTTGTGTTGCCTGTGCAGTAAAGTGAGCATATGTAAAAGATGATGTCATCAGCATATGAATGCAGTTTAGCCTGAATATGTTTACCTTAATTATTTATATAAAAAAAAAAATAAAAAAAAAAAAAATTGAAAAGTAAGATGGGTGCAAAAATGGATCCTTGGGCCACACCTCTAGTTATCTTAAGGAAGTCCTTTTTAATGGTGTTCTGCTTGGGCACACTGCGTCGTACCTTTTAAATAGTTTTCAAACCATTTAAGAGCCTTTGAACTACTGCCATCCTTCTAGAGTTTGTGAAACAGTATTGATGATCAGCTGAATGAAATACTTTTTTTCATATTTAAATCATTCAGTTGTGGATAATATAAAGTGGACCTGCAATGCTTTGGTCTGAATTGCTAGTTAATTTATCCCACATTCCCTTCTTTTGCCCCTGTTCTGAGGTGCATCTGAGAGCAACTTGTGTTTTTGTGATCTCTTTAAATGCAAACGAGGCACTTTCCACCCCATTCCCTTCCCCCTCTAGGTCGCAGAGCATATCACTCCTCCCCATTCTGCCATTTTTGTAGCATGCTGGGGGACGGCATAGTAAATTGTGTTGGTTAAAGGAGATAGCTACAAGTTTAACTCCTCCTGGCCAGTAGGTGGCAAACTCGCGCCCGCCCGCACTAGTTCCAATCTTCAGTCGTACTGTTTGCCAGCCAGTTGCTAGGTCCTTTGCTTAGCATAGGCAAAAATTCAACTTATCTGTCCAGAAGGAAAGCGTCAACATCCGTTTGGCTTCTGGGCCCCTTTGCTTATTTAAGTCGGCACCAACGCTCAAAAGCTTGACCGATGTTCATCCTCATTTTTGCTTCTTTTCTGGTCCGCTCTAATCTCAGAAATGTAACGCCGAGAAGAAGCCATTTCTCGGCACTATTACAGAGCTACTACGATCTGGCAACGCCTAAGCTCCGTCTAACTTGACTTCAACCAACTGTTCCTATTGGTGCAAAATCCTTTTGTGTCAATGTTGGCATTGTAACCAGAAGTAAATATTTATATATTTTGGACCCATGAAGATTTATCAAACAATTATTTATATACTCTCTATTTATTTTTCACAAAAATTAATACTTTTTTCTGCACCAGACGTTCTGCGGATGTATTATTTTTGAAGATGTATCGTTTGGATCACAAATGTGTTGCTGTGACCTTAAACATACCTAAAAACTAAACATTTTTTGACTTATCCACTTCAAAAATCAAGAATCAGTATGTAACCATAAAGAATTTCTTTTGAGACAACTTGTAGCTTGGACACAGTGATAAATGAAAATGCAGAATTTTCAAAATTGGTTCGCCAGAAGTCTATGACCTTGTTTAGCAGCTCTGCAGCAAATACTGTCACGTTATTGCTAAAAAAAGAAGACAAAAATAGAGAAAACTGAAGGGATTAGAAAATATGACCTAATAGAATATAAATATATCTACACAGCAGCTGGTGAGACAACACTCAACTTTTCTGCATTCCTAGAGACCCCAAGTATCCAACAAAATGTATTTAAAGGCCAAAATAGTGGATTTTGCATGTAACCCAACCCAACCTACTTTTAAAGTTAGTTGGAGTTGAAAGACAATGCAAAGAGATGGTAGGCTACTAACAAACTAACAAAGCCTGTGAACACACACACACACACACACACACACACACACACACACACACACACACACACACACACACACACACACACACACACACACACACACACACACACACACACTCAGTTTTGTCAAAAAGAACTTCTGGGATTTTCAGTAAAGGAGTATGTTAAAGACATTTAGCTCAAAAAGTATAACACCTTCCAAAGAGTTTGCAGTTAGGCTGCAGTAAAAATATACATATGCTTGTTGTAAGTAATAATATCATCAGATACAGAACCACAAGTTCAACTGATGATCCAGAATGAGATGTTTGTTGCTTTTAATAGACTTCTCAGATTTACCAAGAAGTCTGCCAACAGAGAGGCAAACAAGTCAAACAACCCTGCACACTCACACCTAGGGACAGTTCAGAGTGACCTATTCGGCCAACGTGCAGGTTTCAGGGTGATGGGAGAAAGCTACAGTACTTAGGGGAAAACCTACACATGCTCAGGAAGAACATGCCAGTATGACAACTCCAAAGATGAAGACCACTGCCAAGAGTTGAAATGGTAGCCTTCTTGCTGTGAAGGTTAAACATGTTTCATGTGTGTGCTAAATCCAAGCTTCTCTTTGTTGTGTCTAATGGTCCGCTCTGCATGTGTGTCTGCCTCCACAAAAAGTAGTTACCAAAACCTCATTTGAGCCGAAAACTTCTCTCGTTGCTGAAGTGTACTGGTAAGATGTATATAGCCCAGTTGTAAAGCACCTTGGTTTTGAGTGGTGGCATTAACTCCTCATCACAATTCCTCGGAGACTTTTTGTTGCAGTGATATGAAATAAAAAAAGTAAAACCATCTCCTACTAACAATAACAGCAGAAAATGTTTTTGCGCCTTTATTTTTACCATGAAATGACTTTCTTGATGTCTTCCAGAGTGGGTGACATATAGTTAATGTAGTGTATCCCCCTCCTCTGTCTTACCCATATGCCTCTAAATCTGAAGTGGAATAACCGGAATTATCTCAAAGGCAAATGATGGTTGTTGGTAGCAGACAATCTTCAAATGACTGTATCTTTTATCCGTGTACCCTTTTCCCGGGTAAAACAGAAGGAGTGAGGGACTTGAAAAGTGATACATCTGCGTACCTGCTTAAAAGAGTTTCCTCTCAGCGAAGGGATTAAGAGCAAGATGTTATTTTTCTTTCGTTTTTTTTTTCTCTTGTTATTCTTCACCATTGCACTCCACCCTCCTCATTAGAGACCATGCATATTCTCCCAGGAGAGTCCTCCGACGTTACAACTCTTCTCCACAGGTACAGGTCTCTAGGGTCCTTGACTTTTCTCATCCTGTTCCATCTACCTCCCCTTTCCTCCTTTTTGCTCTCCTTCCATTGCTATCTACTCGTCAGTCTCCCAGTCCGTCACCCTTCTTTTTATGTACTTCCCACTCCCTACGCCTTTAGATCGTCTCCGTCTCCTTCCCTCCACCTATACCTCAGTACCATTACTTTGGTGGTGCTCGACGCAGTCGCTACCGTCTTCGCTCCCACTCGCCTTCCTCCTCTCTCACCTTCCATCTGCATATGCAAGTGCTTATTTTGAAGTCGTGGCCCACAACAGATATTCAATATTAATGAGGACCCTCATGAATTTTTGAGCTCTAATTAGACGGCTCACAGTTCGTTAACTGAGAGGGTTTCAGTGCTCAGTAGCTGTGATGGAGGGCTTTGGGGGGGGGGGGGGGGGTGTTGCGAGAGAGAGGGACAGTCCCATCCTTATCCACCACCTCTGCACCCCCTCCCCCGAATAATATCCTTCAGCTGCAGTGACAACATTGTAAGGGGGGGGGGGGGGGGGGCAATCAGAAAGCCTGGATCAGCAGGCCTCATTAGAAGACAGCTGGCCATTAGTTTGTGAGCCCTGTGCATTGTATCATCTCTGCAAGCCGTCTCCTGCTGGGACATTATTTAGTTATTCTATTTTATCGTCTCCTCAAATGATGCAACGGCCTTTTCAGGCACAAGTAGACAGATGCAGGATTGAATCAAGAAGTTGACACCTCCATTTATCTGTGGCAAGGACACAGCCCTTTTCAAAGACACTGGTGACCAAGCCTTAAAAAGGTTAATATGTCCCCGGTTTTTATGCACACTGACAATGCCGCTGACACTTCCGTGGTTCTTCCAACTGCCTCCACCGTCCAAATCTTTCTATCCTAAAATCCATCTCCCAATACCCTTCTCGAAGCGTTCCGTCCGTCCTTCGGTGTCTGATTCCCGAAGGTGTGTCACGATGAGCAGACACTACACGCATCCTCGCCTACCAACACCCCACCCCTCCCATGCAAACCCCCGTTCCCCAATCCCCTCCCACCCTTTCCCTGCTTACTTGTGCATATGCAGAGGAAGGAAGCATCTCCGCTGTGGCAGCAGCAAAACACCAAACTACAAAAGAGATGCGCACCTCTGACAGTAACCATCAAGAGGGGCGTTGACAGAATAAGGGCGGGAGATGATGATCTGAGAGGCTGGGATGTGCAGAAGGAGGCGAGAAGGAAAGAGAAAGGGCTTTCTTTCCTCGCGCTGCCCTTTTTTCATACTTTTTTCCCCCCCCTCTCTTTCCTAAGATTCATCAGCCCTACTTGACATATGTCTGACTGGGGTGACGTTAATCTCCCCAGAGGGTAGGGTCCCCCTTTCTCCTCTCCGTGCCACTCCTTTACCGAGCCCTTTCCTTTTCCCGTCAATTTACATTTCAAAACAAGCGATGAGCCGATCAAAGACGGTCACTAACGACGAGGCCTTTCATCAGCGGCTGGCGTGGAATGCGGAGATAGTATACAGTAAGGTTTCATTGATCATAAGCAGGTGGGTGTGCTGTTTGGCATTGGGGTTGTGTGCTCGTAGGGCTCCTGTCATTCACGTACCCACAAGTTTGTCTCTTGGGGCAAGACGTCGCTAACGAGCGGTGTGCCAGTAGGGCTCGCCCGAGAACGTCTTTGTCAACCAGCAGCCTTATATGCCGATGAATTAATTGCAAGCACCTGCAATTGCACGAAATGCAAATAAAGATGGAAATTTTATTCTAATGGGGGAGTTTTGATGGTCACCCGACTATTTGAAACAGCAGGGCAGCAGATGGAGGCACAAACTGGAGACTTGACAAAAGAAGAAAAATTAAAATCAAACATTTGAAATACTTGTATTTTTGTTGAGGGAGAACTTTTCTTTGGCTTGTCAGAAGAACAAAATTGCAACTTTTGAGCAACTGAAAGCAGTGAATATAGCAATAAATACTGAGTCAGACCCGTAATCTTAGGATCATCGCCCCCGGGGTGGGAGATTATATTAGCAGAGACATTCATCTCCAATAATTTAGTAATGTAGATAGTAGATTAGCTCTATTCCCTCCTGTCTGCCAACACCTGGGGCATAACTCATATTCAATACCTCCTTGTTCTCACACTGTATGCTCAAATTGTTGTAGGTGGCCTGTCTTAACTACTACGCTCATTTGACTCTAAATTACCACACTCTCAGGGGAGACAATTCAATAGAAGGTGACCAGAAGAACCAAGCTACTATACTGCCACTACCCCCCCACCCCCCAACACTATCACCCCTTCTCCGTTCACACAAGTCTGAAGACACTTTTTCACTCAATTACCATAGCAGGTCGCACATTAAGGTGTAAAAAGAACCGGATTATGAACATTAATGCCTAATCATGTGTCATTTTATAGCACTCACTTGCAATGAAACCTGTGCCCCTTATTCCTGCAATTACAACCAAGTGGCAAATGGAAGGCACACTAAAATTGTCTTAGAGGGAGGAATGGGGAGAAAGAACTGCAAAGATGTATTTCAGATGGCATATTTGCACGGAGGAATTTTGACTTTTTTTTTCCGCCCTTCTTTGCTTTCCTTCCAAAAAGGACCCTGCCGTTTTTCCGAGCCTGCTGCTCCCGGGGTAGTATGCTTTTTATTATTTTTCCAATTAGAGTCAATTGACCTGACAGAATGGAGGGCAATTAGTGATATTTCCCCCTCCTCGTAGGCCTGCGGGGTAATTTGCTGGAGGTTCTCGGCAGTGCTTTATGCGGATACACACCCCGCCCTGTAAACCCCTTTCTGGAGCATAATGGCTTATGATTTTCCAGAATATATCTTTTCTTGGTTTCCCTTTTTCATCCAAAGAAGTACAATTTCAAGCTGGCGAAGGGTATCATCCCTTAGACGGCCTATAAATTCCCTCTATCACACAAAAAAGAGGGTCTACTAAAGGCATTGCTTTAGTATTTATGCATGGAAATGAGATCTTTACTCATGTTTGGGGATTGTTGCCAGAGTGGTAGCTGTAGCTGTGTTGGTTTCATAACACATCCATCCAAGGAGGCATAATTGTGAGCAGATCAATTCTCCAAGTGTATGCAGAATTAACTTGGGGCATTGAAAGACGTACTTACGGAGGATGGAGAGGAGGTGTTGAGGGGCGAGCTTGTTGGCTTAAATCTCGCCTTGCTATTGATAAACTTGATGAATGTAATTTGTGCCTGCAACCCTGGGTTTTTGTCCCCTTTTATACCTGCGATGCCAGAATGCTCTGCTCCTGTATGCAGAGGCGCACAATGGCCCCAGTCCACGTTGGCTCCCATCTGAATACCTGTATCTGCCTGTGCCTCGGCTGACGAGCCTGACACACAAAGAGAAAAATAATCTTCTGAACTAAGCTCGTCTGGCACATCCACTGCTGAGTCTATAAGTGCGGAGGAAATCTCCTCAAACTGATGCACTGAAATAAATACGCTTAATTTGCCGATGATGAAGCCGCGGTGGAAACTGTAAAGGCCGTCAAATAAAGGAGCCATCGACGGAGCCGCGTCGAGACTGAGACGCTAGACAGTGTGGGTTAGTGGCGCATGCTATGTGTATAGTTAAATGCTAATTCACCCTGAGGGAGGGTGGTGGTGGTGGCGGTGGTGCGGGTGCAACAAAAACACATTTGATTCATTGGGTAAAATTTATTCCATGCATGCGAATGCACTGCCCCAACCCGAGCACATCATTTGCTCGACATTCAGTACATCTGTTGTGTTAAGTGACTGTAATTTAGGTGACATTGGCACAAAGCCTCTTAATGTAGCCCCAGTGGACCCCCTGTAAGAGGGGCACGCGGGAACAAACAGAGGCATCTCGCAGCTGGAGCAGCGTCAAGGATCATTTCCCACTTCACATGATTAATTACAGTTTGATCACTTGAATCTAAATCTGATTAATTTTGGTCACATGTCAGAGAGGCACCGGCGGCCCACAATGTATGCCGTGTTAATCTGCGGCGAAACTCTCCTCGAGAATCATTTTTGTGAGGCTACAACACGTGAAGCTAATGTTGTACACACGCGAGGAGCTGCAATGATCACTTTGCGTCAGTCATGCATGAATCTTTCCAGTCTCATCTTTAAATGTGCGAAACTGGCACTGGGAACATGAAATACGCTTCTTCTAATGGGCCATCCTTGCAGTTGGGGTGATTTGAGATATACATTTATGGTCTTTGAGTTTTGCATAAGTAAAATAGGAGATAAGCTGCCAACTGTTGACCTATATCAACCTTCCTGTGATATTTGGCTGATGAGGTTGGTTTGAGGAGTTCAGTTTGAAACTGTTTTATGTTTTATTTTACAGTGACCAATGGGGGAAAGACCTCAGACAAAAGGCAAAAAGACTGGCTGTTGTGGGTCTCCTGTACAGTCAAAGCTTCACCAAGATCACAAGTTTACAGTTTGTCTCTCCGTTGTTTACTGGCCGTGTCTACGCTTCAGCCTACAAACCCACTAGAGGACTTTCTTAATTAATTAATTAACTCATTATGTTGCGTTAGCCCTTTTGGTATATTGGCTTTAAGGATCATCATAGCAAGGGTGCCTCCAGAAGATTTTCCAAGAGTTAACCAGTTGGAGGCAACTTGCAATTTTAGGGCAGCACACCACAACCTAAAGCTACAACATCATTTTCATAATGGTGCTGCCATGTTTAGGGGAGGGGATGTGTGGGGTTGGAGTTAGGAATGAATGGGGACATGAAAATTTAGAATGCTATGAATGTCAAAAAATGTCACATGCATTATTATTATTATTATTATTATTATTATTATTATTATTATTATTATTATTATTATTATTATTGATAATAATAACAATAATTATTATTAATATAATAATAGTAATAATAATACTAATAATTTTATAGGGAAATCAAAACTTTTTAGAAGTCTTCTCCTCTCTTAAATGTATATTTCCCAAAAACAAATAAATTAGGTACTTTAAACTTTTTGGCCAGATGGCAACACTGGAGTGGTTGTGTGTTGTTAAATTAACCAAGGTGCCCATTTCCAGAACAATACCCCCGTAGCACCACAGCTTCCAAATTAGCTTTTTTAATGCAAATCGCCTTCTAGAGAAAATATGAAATATCCAGAAAAAGAATAAATTCAAATGCAAAGATTTGCAATTTAGTAACATGGGATATTTCATCAAGGTATATTTTTTTATCCATTCATACTTTTGTGACTTTTTTGCACCTCCAACATATTTTTTTTTAATCTTTTAACACATGCTGTAAATGTTTTATTTCAAATTCAACAGAGAGATAAAGGTTTTAAATCTAATACTCTTCCTCTCTGGTTTGAATATTTGGGGCTGGAATTGGTTTACTTTTACTAAAGTGAAAAGTGAAAAGAATATACTGAAAGATAGCCTCTGCGATTTTGGAGGACTCCATTGTGCAACACATAAATGCTGTCATCTTAGTCGCTTGTTTGCAAATTACCATCCACCCTGAAAGTTATTATGACTGCACATTTGTTGCGCACATGCGCGGTGCGCCTCAGTGTGTAAATGCCTATCTGCTGGAATGTTTTTCTCTGTGTGGAAACTGAGAATAATTGGCTTGTCACCCTGGAGTCAATTTGGGTGTACCACTACCTTTTTCACCCGTCCTCCAAATGCAGATGTATTTGCTATTTTCTAGAGCATGAGGCAGGGGCTTTGAAATGTTCACACACACCCTATGCTGTTAGGAAAGTAAATTTGAAACTTTTTCTTAGTTATTTTGGATTTACTACACAAAGCACCAACGCTGTTTGTTTCTGATCTGTGAGATGAGAATAATTTTGTTTTATAATAAACTGTTTCATTTGTCTTTTTAAAGTGTCAAATGAGTGCTATGTTTGTACTCTGCTTCATTTTTTGTAATTTAAAGACCATATATCTGCAATGCTTTAACTTGATCAAAACCCAAAGTAGGGACAAACATCACATTTTTGCTAAAGCTATGAATACTAAGGTCTTCAGTATTTCTTGAATGAGCAAATAATCTCCCATCTTTAATTCAGTGGGCTTTTTGATTGAATTGACTATTTTGATCTCTATATATTAACGATGTTTATTGTACATTTTTAATTCCATCACATTCATGTAATCATATGCATATCAGTTCTGCTTACTCTGCTGCATGCAGCGGTTTAGTGATAATGTATTGATATTTTGTAAAATAAAGGTTGACGTATCTTTTTTTACTCCAAAAAATGCAATTTTTTCCCCATTCATCTATTTTTCCACAGTATTGTCTTGTCAACCTTTCTTATCAAAGGTTTTTCAGTGTGTTTCTCAGATAATTAGTGCTACTGACCCGCTGAGAGTTAGCCAAAAATTTTGTGATTCGTTAAAGAGCGTCTGTGTCTTCTTGTATGTCTCTGTTTGTTTTCCTGAAGTGTTTGCGTGCCGCCATGCTTAGTCTCAACCTTCTGTGAAGTACCCTTTTCTCGACATTAAACATGTTTTTGATCTACCTGCAATTATTCATTGAACTGCACCGTAAAAACATTTTTTTAAGAACATTAACTAGTAGCCATCACATTTTAATCATGTCTATTCATTTGCAAATGAAACATTAAAAAGTGGTTGAATCTATCTATATTTGCTGCTTTAATTTAGTAACAGAGCATACCTGAAAATTCTGATTGGACTTTAACTAAACATGTTGCTTCAGTAAACAGTTTAAGTTTTAAAGGTTTATTACTATGTTAGTAACACTTTCGGGTACCAAGGCTGGGGGTCTTGCTTGGGGACCCAGAGTGGCACTCTATAGGATGCAAAGCCAGGAGCCTGTGACCCCTCCAGGAGGCAAGCACCTTGTTCTACCCACTAGGCAAACAATCCCCTTCATTGTAAAGTTGTATAAATCAGCTCTAAATACGAAGCAGGATTTTACAAAATCCTTATGTTATAATGCACTAAACTTTAAACCGATAATAAAAACCATAAATTCAATACGAACTCAGGTTAGATTTCACAAATGTTTTTTTCCCTTTTACTTTCATTTGCAGGATACTTCTCTGAGTTTATTGAAAGCTAGACCTGTAGTAAATTTGCATTTGAAAGACTGTTAAACACACAAATAGACACTGACAGCATCATGACTGACTGTTGTAGGAGAGACTGGTGCGCTTCACACAAATAGATGGCACCGCTAGGAAAGAGCATCATTAAAGAACACTGATGAAACATGTCAAGACATCAGCCTTGAGGTTACAGCTTGTGCTTAAATGGGTCGTCTAAATGGACAAAGGCCCTAAGAATGGAATTGAATTAGATGCAAAGTTATTTAAGGACAACAAAGTCAATGTTTTGGAGTGGCCATCACAAAGGCTTGATCTCAGTTCCATAGAAAATGTGTTCAGCCCACAAACCTGACTCGGTTACATGTTTTTTGTAAGGGGGGTTGTGCCAAATTTCCAGCAATCTTTTGTCCAAAGCTGGTGGAAGGATTCCCAAAATGTTGGACCAGGTCGCACAGTTTATAACGGAAATTCTATCAAATACTAGTAAAATGCATGTCAACTTCAAAATTTTTAAAAAGGAAAACTTTAGTCTAGTATAAAGTTAGACAGCGAGAATAATAAAGAACAATATTTTTAATAGATTTATCTGCTAATTTGAGTCTGAACTTTGTTTAAATTCAGATATTTTGCCCCGGTATGGTTGCATGTCCCTGTCCATCACATTACAAATATAGCAGGAATGTGTTAGGAGTGAAAACCGTAAATGCCGTGCAGAGAAAACACAGTGAGGCCACAGCTCACCTTACAGAACTCAAAAGGCCCCGAGGCCTTAATCTGGTTTCCTTCCCTCTCTCTCTCTCTTTCTCTCTCTCCGGCTCTGTTTGTGCGGATCCTGCGATCATAACTCATCATTTAGCAACAGAATCAACATTTCTGCCAAACCCCATAATTAGATAAGAATTATAAACATACTAAAGCAAAGTATTTAGTGGAACCGAGTGTCCGGTAATTCACGGAGTTTTGCAACGATATCTGGATGCTGTGTTTACGTTCCCCCCGTGGGCTTGTTTCAGCCGTCACTCACTGCGGCGTCATTTACCAATCCTGCAATGATAAAATAATTTGTCAGTGTCAAACAATGTTTAGTCTAATAAAACTCACCTTCACTGGGCTTTGTGGACAAACAGAGGAGAAAGCTGTAATTGTAGATCTGCTGTGTGTTTACTAGAGACCAGGCTCCAAAAAAAAGAAGTGTGTGTGTGTATGTGTGTGTGTGTGTGTGTGTGTGTGTGTCGGGGGGGGGATACTTACAGGGAAGCTTTGTGAAGAGTGTGAGCTCTGGAACTGTGATCCTCAAGGGCGAAGCAGCGGAAAACAAAAGCGCACTACAGTCGTGGCCTACATTCACGTTATGCATGCTTTCAACGCCAACAGAGCTTATTTTCATACTCCATTAATTGCTTGAATAGATTGCCTGTTGAATTCTTAATATGCTATAAATTCCATGTTTGTTTTTGCCCGAGTTGACAGGCACATTGTGTCGGGCCTTGCCCTGTAATCAGCACCGGCCTTGGATGGAACTCATTTAAAAAGAAAGCCAAACACAAAAAAAAAACAAAAAAAAAAAACAGCTTTTCTGTCTTCTTCTCTTTAACTTTACGAACCCGTGGGTCTTTGTGACCAGGTTTGTGCCTCCTCTCGTTCCTCTAACTCCAGATCTGCCCCTTAGCTCTGCAGTGGCCTTGTGTTTCGCGCATTAAGCGGACCCTTTGTGCTCATCTTCCCTATTCAAAACGTAGGCGTGAAAACTGGAGAGGGTCACCAGGCGGCACGCAGCGTTGCCAAACAGATTATCCAGCAGCGCAGTAAGAAGTTGGACAGCGGTAAAGGGACATTTCTGGGGTTTTTGTCTGCCTCAAAGTGCAGAATCATTCACTCCGGGGCTTTTACCTGTAGGAGTCAAACCCCTGCTTCCAATCCATTTTAATGCATAACCAGCAGGGC
Organism: Fundulus heteroclitus; assembly: GCF_011125445.2. Lineage (NCBI taxonomy): Eukaryota > Metazoa > Chordata > Actinopteri > Cyprinodontiformes > Fundulidae > Fundulus > Fundulus heteroclitus. The sequence goes on from NC_046375.1 coordinate 21,101,517, forward strand.
TTTCCTTTCCAGCTTAATTCGTACGCGGGGACTTTGCATGTTTAAAGCTCTATGCAAATATTATTGGATTTTCCAAGGATTTGGGCGGATTTCCTGCCATGGATTTTCCTTTACAAATGTCTTTAGAAAATAAAGTGAACCTATTTTATTTAAATTCGGTTTAAGAAGGCAAACAAATATCTAGATGCTAAAAATATTGAAGGATCTTCTGAAGTAGGAATCCAACTTCAGATGTGTTTTTTTTTATTTTTCATGCAATAGCGTTTACTTTCCCACTAATCTTTTTGATGAGAAATTAACTCTTTGCTGAGTAAATTCATCGCTGAAATAAACTTGATGATTATCAGCAAATGACTCCGAGGTACTCAAATTCTATAGATGCAAAAAGAAAAAGAAAAAAAAAAAGGATCGGCCCCCACGCTTCCCTGCAACAATCTTCTGTATTGTTTTTCCGCGGCCTTGACAGATAGTATATGAACCCAGCCTTGAAAGGAAGCCCTGACAACATCACATCCTTGAGCAAACCAAAAGGCTGTCCGGAATAATGGGCTGCTTTTGCAGTCGTGTCATCTGAGAGGGGAGTTGCATTCAGGAGCGGCAGCGAGGAATATGATGGGGGGTTTGTTTGGACATGACCGTGGCGGCTTCGCGCCATCCCCTGTAGCCATGGAAAATGACACTGGGAACCATACAATAACAGGTAGCGGCTGCCTCTGAGGAAGGCTCTCAAAGGTGGCCCACGTGAGTGCAAAAAAAACTTGTTGCCCGTATATACTGTACTCCTAATTGCAAAAAAAAAAAAAAAAAAAAAAGCCTCCCCGACAAAGCAACAAAGACTACAATCAGATGAGTGGAATTCAAGGAGCACGTGCTTTTGATTAGTTATGAACGTGTTCTCCTTTGTTGCCATATCTACTTCAAGGGGGCACGGTTTAAGATTGTTTCACAAAACGCTGCGGTTCCTAGAATCAAAAATGTTTCCACGAACATCAGGTACAGGTTTAAAGGTCATCCCTCACGCCCTGTTCCCTCTCTACATGTCTGTGCCCTTCGTTGCTATCATAGTTTTGTCTGTTGGTGGCTTTTCTGGCTAGGAGTGGGGTAGGCCCCGACCTCAAGCTGAAGGCTTGATTACAGTCCTGGCAAGAGAACAAAAAGCTGAGGGCCAGGAGAGCTGGTGGAAGATGGTGAAGGGGGGGGGGGGGGGGGGGGGGGCTCAGGCCCTGACTGAAAGCAGCTGTGGAGTGAGCTGGGGCGAAGGTCCTGTTTGTTCTTAAAGGGTTATAATAAATGCTGACCTCGGCAGAGCTACAGTACTCATGCGCTGCAAAATAGACTTATTTACCTCCTACACCATTCTATTCCTATTTAAACTGGCAACTTTTTTTTTTTTACAGAAATTATATATGAGGTTTCCTGAGTATTTAAAAAAAAATGCTTCCCATTTTTGACGGCATATGCATGTTGGAAACAAGAAAAACAATTAAATAGTGCCTGTATGACAACTTGAAGTAGGCTAAATGATTTCAAACAGCAACTAATGGCTCAACAATAAACGAGAAACAAATTTAATGATAATCAACAACATGGGAATTATTACCAAGCCATTTCTAAGAATTTGAGACTGCAGCAAACCACAGAGACATGATGAAAGACATCATCAACAAACAGAGCAGTGATGAACCCTCTCAGATGTTGCCAGCCAACCAAAACTACTCCAGGAGCACATCGACCACCCGTCCAGAAAGCTACTAAAGAACCAAGAGCACTGCGAGCTTCGAGCATGCCAGTGTTTATGATTCAACGGTGAAAAAGAGAGACTAGGTAAAAGTGGCAACACCTTTAGATTTCCAAATTTTTCAGACCAAAACCCTCCATATCCTCACATTTTCTAAAATATTCTGTTCACCGAAAGGGGGAGTCGTGGCCTAGTGGTTAGAGCATTGTGATTGTGTCCTGGAGGTTCTGGGTTCAACTCCCACAGACTGACACTTTGGCTCCCTGAGCAAGACCCTTAACCCCAGATGCCACACCGTTGCAGCCCACTGCTCCCAAGAGGATTGGATGGATGCAGAGAACAAGTTTCATTGGAATGTACATTGCAATGACACTAAAGATGTTTATGAATTATAATTCATTATTTTTGGAATGTGTGCATCCTTTTTTGCACAATGTAAAATTACTGCAGTATTAAAAAGATAATAATTTCTGTAATGATTTGATGAGAGAACCCAGAAGTAAGCCGGACACTGAGCTGGAACTTAAAAAAGGGTTTTAATAACAAAATCCAGGTGACAAAAGGCAGACTCAAAAAACAGGACAGGCACGGACTGACAGACAGGCAGGATGGATACAAAAATAATCAGAGGCTGGAGAGGGCTTACCGCAGACTGGCATGAGGGATACACACAAGACGTCCCAGCAACAAACAAACAACTAAGGCCGGCTTAAATAGGAAAATGGAACAGGTGAGAAGGGCGGGACCAATTAACCAAAACAGGTGAAAGCAATAGAGGGAACATACAGACTAATAAAGAAAGTAAGACCAAGACTAATGAATACATCAAAAACAACACAACACAGAAATAAATCCTAAAACAGAAAAGTTGACTAACTGAAAATAACCTAAACCACAACAGAACGTTACAGAGCCCCCCCCTCAAGGGCGGATTCCAGACGCCCTCCGAAGTCTAGAGAAAAATAAAATCAGACCGGGCGGGTGGAGGGGGCTACAGGTCGGAGGGCCAGAGTCCGAAAAAGAACACATAATCAATAAAAAAAAAAAAACAACCCACAAAGGGCGAGCCTCAAAAAATAAAGAGTCCAAAACAGTCTATGTGACCGTCCCAGAGGACGGTCCCGGCGAGACAAGATCTCCGGTGGTCGTCCCGGAAGACCAGCTAGACGTGACAGAGTCTCCGGCGGTCGTCCCGGCGGACGGCTCAGACGTGACAGACTCTCTGGCGGTCGTCCCGGCGGACGGCCCAGACGTGACAGACTCTCTGGCGGTCGTCCCGGCGGACGGCCCAGACGTGACAGACTCTCTGGCGGTCGTCCCGGCGGACGGCCCAGACGTGACAGACTCTCTGGCGGTCGTCCCGGCGGACGGCCCAGACGTGACAGGTTCTCCGGCGGACGGCCCCGGCGAGACAGGTTCTCCGGCGGACGGCCCCGGCGAGACAGGTTCTCCGGCGGACGGCCCCGGCGAGACAGGTTCTCCGGCGGACGGCCCCGGCGAGACAGGTTCTCCGGCGGACGGCCCCGGCGAGACAGGTTCTCCGGCGGACAGCCCCGGCGAGACAGGTTCTCCGGCGGACGGCCCAGGCGAGTCAGGACCTCAGGAGGCCGCCGGCGGAGCAGGGCAACAGAAGGCCGTCGGCGGAGCAGGAACCTCATAGACCGTCGGCGGAGCGAGAACCTCGGACCCCGACTCCTGAAGGGAGAGAAGACAGAACCGGGTTCCGGACTACAGGCTAGGGGAGGCGTCGGACTACGGGCTAAGGCAGGCGCCGGACTACAGGCTGAGGAGGGCGCCGGACTACAGGCTGAGGAGGGCGCCGGACTACAGGCTACCGGTGGCGGCGCCTGGTTAACAGCTACAGGCGGCGGCACCTGGTTAACAGCTACAGGCGGCGGCACCGGGTTAACAGCTACAGGCGGCGGCACCGGGTTAACAGCTACAGGCGGCGGCGCCTGGTTAACAGCTACAGGCGGCAGCACCTGGTTAACAGCTACAGGCGGCGGCACCTGGTTAACAGCTACAGGCGGCGGCACCTGGTTAACAGCTACAGGCGGCGGCACCTGGTTAACAGCTACAGGCGGCGGCACCGGGTTAACAGCTACAGGCGGCGGTGCCTGGTTAACAGCTACAGGCGGCGGCGCCTGGTTAACAGCTACAGGCGGCGGCGCCTGGTTAACAGCTACAGGCGGCGGCGCCTTGTTAACGGCTACGGAAGAGGGAGCCTGGCTACAGGCGACTGACGAAGGAGCCTGGCTACAGGCGACTGACGAAGGAGCCTGGCTACAGGCGACTGATGAAGGAGCCTGACTACAGGCGACGGAGGAAAGAGCCTGGTTACAGGCGACCGACGAAGGAGCCTGGCTACAGGCGACTACCGAAGGAGCCTGACTACAGGCGACTGGGGGGGATGCCTGGCTATAGGCGACTGAGGGGAATGCCTGGCTATAGGTGACTGAGGGGAATGCCTGGCTACAGGCGACTAATGAAGGAGCCTGAGTACAGGCGACGGAGGAAAGAGCCTGGTTACAGGCGACCGACGAAGGGGCCTGGCTAAAGGCGACTACCGAAGGAGCCTGACTACAGGCGACTGAAGGGGAAGCCTGGCTACAGGCTGCTAAAGGGGAAGCCTGGCTACAGGCTGCTAAAGGGGAAGCCTGGCTACAGGCGTCTGAAGGGGGAGCCTGGCTACAGGCTGCTAAAGGGGGAGCCTGGCTACAGGCTGCTAAGGTGGGAGCCTGGCTCCAGGCTTCAGGAGGCCCCGGGCTACAGGCTTCAGGAGGCCCCGGGCTACAGGCTTCAGGAGGCCCCGGGCTACAGGCTTCAGGAGGCCCCGGGCTACAGGCTTCAGGAGGCCCCGGGCTACAGGCTTCAGGAGGCCTTGGGCTACAGGCGTCAGCCAGTCCTTTAAAAAAGAATAATCGCCCAATCAGTCTCTGGAGGGGCTCCGGGAGTGACAGCCAGTATAAAAACTCAGACAGCTGACTGTCACATAGGGTGAGTGGAGAGGCTGGAGGTGGATGCTTATGTGGAGATCCAGAGACTCTAAGGTCTTGAGGGCAACTTGACTTCTTGGCCCTCCTCCGAGACCCTAGGGGTCGGCCAACCCTTCGAGGAGTTGGGCGGCGTACGCGTCCTCTTCTGCTTCGGCGGGGAACGTGATTGCCCCGACCCCCCTGGACCCAACCAATGTGGGGAAGTGACTGACCCTCCTGGGTCGATACAACATGGTCCGGCAGCGGACCCTCCTGGGTCTCCACGTCACCGGACGGCGACTGATCCTCCTGGATCGCTGCGTCGCAGGACGGCGACTGACCCTCCTGGGTCTTGAGCGGAGGCGGGTCCTGCCGGACGCCCACTAGGGAACTGGGCGGAGGCAGACCCTTCAGAACCCCCTCAGAGGGGCTGGACAGAGGTGGGATCTCCTTGTAATGCTTAGACGGAGACGGACCTTCCAGGGCTCCGTCTTGACTCTGAGGAGCTGGTTCAGGCGCCGAGGCGTCGGCCGGGCCTTCGGGGACAGGATCAGGGGCCGAGGCGTCTTCCGGACCATCGGGGACTGACTCAGGGGCCGAGGCGTCCTCCGGACCCTCGGGGACTGACTCAGGGGCCGAGGCGTCCTCCGGACCCTCGGGGACTGACTCAGGGGCCGAGGCGTCTTCCGGGCCCTCGGGGACTGACTCAGGGGCCGAGGCGTCTTCCGGACCATCGGGGACTGACTCAGGGGCCGAGGCGTCCTCCGGACCCTCGGGGACTGACTCAGGGGCCGAGGCGTCCTCCGGGCCCTCGGGGACAGACTCAGGGGCCGAGGCGTCTTCCAGACCCTCGGGGACAGACTCAGGGGCCGAGGCGTCTTCCAGACCCTCGGGGACAGACTCAGGGGCCGAGGCGTCTTCCAGACCCTCGGGGACAGACTCAGGGGCCGAGGCGTCTTCCAGACCCTCGGGGACAGACTTTGGTCGGCTGTAAAATGACCGGAGGGCTGACCTGTAATGTTCCTCCACCTCCTTTAATTTCCTCTCCAGCTCTTCAGAATATTGGGCAAATAAAGCCTCCCTAAGACGCTTAATCACCGGGGCAAAGGACCTTATTTTGTCTTCCAATAAACTGTGATCATCATCAGTGGTACCACTAGGAGGAGCTGTGGGAGCAACAGCACCGGAAGGTGGAGGACGCCGGCCCGCCGAGCAGGAAGAAGCCGCAGCCCATCGTTTCCTCCTCCGACGACACGGCTGAGAAACTTGCTGCGGAACTGGTGCTTCCGGCAGAGTCGGCTCCGGAAAAAGGTCCGGGCGGAGATCCCGCACCACCTCTGCTTCGACTTCCAGAAAAAAGGGAGGGTCTGGCCGGCATCGCTGCGGGAAAGTGCCGCTGACGAGGAAGTGACGCCTGGGACCGACACCGGGGGGACAGATCGCTAGCCGGGTTCCCTCAAAAGAAGATTCCGGCATCGACCCCTCATCCGCCTCCATAAAAAACTCTGGTTCTGGAACGAAAGGAGCAGGGGAGGGCTGACAGCGGACGTCCGGTGAGGGGACATCTGGACGCTGAAGGGTGAGTGGAGTGCTAGCCTGAATAAGCATAGCTCTTCCTGAGCGAAAATAACGTGTCGGCTTTGGGTTCATTCTGGCTGGGACGTAATGTAATGATTTGATGAGAGAACCCAGAAGTAAGCCGGACACTGAGCTGGAACTTAAAAAAGGGTTTTAATAACAAAATCCAGGTGACAAAAGGCAGACTCAAAAAACAGGACAGGCACGGACTGACAGACAGGCAGGATGGATGGATACAAAAATAATCAGAGGCTGGAGAGGGCTTACCGCAGACTGGCATGAGGGATACACACAAGACGTCCCAGCAACAAACAAACAACTAAGGCCGGCTTAAATAGGAAAATGGAACAGGTGAGAAGGGCGGGACCAATTAACCAAAACAGGTGAAAGCAATAGAGGGAACATACAGACTAATAAAGAAAGTAAGACCAAGACTAATGAATACATCAAAAACAACACAACACAGAAATAAATCCTAAAACAGAAAAGTTGACTAACTGAAAATAACCTAAACCACAACAGAACGTTACAAATTTCATACTGACTTTCAAATATAGAGATTATAATGCGATGGTCCAGAGCATTCCCGTGTGTATTTCCTTGATTCATGAGAGTATTTATTCCACTCTGCACCAGAAAATCCTGAATAATAAGCTCCAGCTATAAGTTCTTGACCTTATGCTCAAACACACTTGGGTCATGTTGCAGGAAAGTTATCTAAAGCACACCAGTAAACGCATCTCTATTTGACACAAAAACGTAGAGTTTTGAGTAAACCCGGTAAATGGCAGGACTTGAAACCCAGTGAAATGTTTTAGCGAACCTTAGGCAGGGCACTCGTGCTCAGAAATCTTCCAATGTGGTTGAATTATTTAGCAGTGGGCCAAAATTCCTCCAAACCGATGTAAAAGATTCATTGCATAGTTATCTAAAATACCAAGGCAGCAACAAAGGGCAACACGAGTTATTAGGTACATGGATCAATTACCTTTTCAAACAGGACCATGTTGGTTTTGATAGCTGTTTTTGCCCCCGTAGGTTAGCTCATCATTTTAATGATCTTTTTGTTTTTGCTCATGTTATCTGTGTCTGATGTGAAAATTTGTTTGATCATCTAAAACATTTAATTGACACAAACCTGTGAGGGGCATAATAATAATAATAATAATGTGAAAGAAATAGGTTTGAGAATAGCTGCTCCGATGTTTGCCGCAGCTTCTCCAGCTCCAGTAAATGTTCTTTTAATTTACGGCTCCCTTCATTACCATTCAGGGCCTTTTTCTTTTTACAATTTTTGACGGGAGTTAGGATAATCTCCAATGATGTTTGGCAGATAATTTATGGACCGTTATGAAGGAGAAGCTAAACGGTCACATGCTCAGGAGAAAGGAAGCTGACCATGCTGAAAGAGTGAGGATCTGCAAAATGTGGTGTGCTTGGAGACAAAAACCAGGCAGCGGAGCCTTTTAAACTGACACACATGAAATAATTACTATACATCCCTGACTTTTCATGCCAATGTTCATTTCTTATATAAACATTAATTACAACACCAAATCTGCACACTGTAGTACACTTATTTTTTAACAGCTATAGAAACATCTCTGAATTCGGCTAGATTTACTCACGATATTGGAAACAAACATCCTTCCTAGCAGGTGCTGCCACATAACTACATGCTCTGACCTGGTGGTACTGCTCTGAGGCAAGACCCTTAGCAGTAACACTAGTGGTGGGAACTATTGCCATTGATCAGTCAGTCAAGGAGTTGGCTACCATGGAGATTTGGGTATTGGCTGGTAGAGAGACTCTGCTAAGTATGGAGTTGCACTTTTTAGGCATGTTCTTCTGCTACAATGCATGAAGAGAAGGTAACAGGAGCTGCTCCCCTTTTATGGGCTGTTTCATCTCCTATATCTGAATGGAGATACTGCTTTACTGATTTCCACTGGACAAGAGATCCTCATTTTCATGTCATTGTATACTTTTGAATATTTTTGAAATGGCAGACAAATTAGATTTTTTCTTGTGTAGAAAAATGTAAAATCCAATACGACTTGGAATATCAGACGCTTCTCTGGACTGGTTTAAATCGTATGTCTCTCATGACACATAATTCATTATGGTAAAATCTGCCAAATCCTACTTATTTCCACTCTCCCCTGGTGTTCCTCAGGACTGTTTTTGGCCAGATTTTGTTCATAATCCGCCCTCTGCCCCTTAGTCAATTGCTTAGCAAATACAATATCATGTAAAGAGTTATGCTAGCGATACCCAGCTCTACCTCACCACATCCTCCACCCTCTTCGCTCTGTTTTCATCTTACTTTTCGTCTTACTAAAACAGAAATTCTCCTCGTTGGGACCCAATCCGTCCTCCCAAAGCCTTCCAGTTTCACGCTCACTCTCGACAACTCTTTCGCGTCTCCATCCACTCAGGTTAGGATTCTGGATGTCATCTTTGACAGCGCTACACCCCCGGTCCACCTACTCCCACCTACGTAACATTAGCCACCTCCGCCCGTCCTCTCACTGCTACCACCATTGCAATCCTGCTCCTCGCTCTTGTCTCACATCACGTCTGGATTATTGCAGTTCTCTCCTTTTCGGTCTCCCCAATAAATCCGCTCATAAACGTCAACTGGTCCAGAACACGAGTACCCGTATAATTTCTAGAACACCACCCACCAGTCCCATCTTACCTGTACTTAAACAGCTCCACTGGCCGCCAATCTGATACCAACCTTTGACCCGGAATTCAAAATCCTGCTCTATACATTTAATACCATCCATCACCTCGCTCCTTCATATCTGTCCGACCTCCTCCACATTAACACTCCCTCTCGGTCTCTAGGTCAGCCTCATTGTGTCTCCTGCTCATCTGATCACTGAGGAATTCAGGGCCTTTAGCAGATCTGCTCCTTGCCTCTGAAAAACTCACCTGTTCTAACCAGCATTTTCACTCTGATTGATCACTATGATCCTATTATTTTACCCTCACATTTTCTTTTTTCCATCTTTTTCTGTCTTTTTATCAGCAAATAATATCATTACTCACTCCTTTTGTGTAGATTGATATTGTAACAATGATTCAGAGCATCCCTGATTCTTCTGCAGATTACCTCTGCCCATGTTCCCACTGCTGATTTCTGCCCTGTGGTTCTTGGCATGGAATCCTACCCGTTTTTGCTTTGTTTGTCTCTGGACAGCATAATCTGATTGGCCTAGAAAGAAATTGCTTGCCTAATTGCAGGATATAGACGCAGTGAGAACGCGGCCAAATGCTCTCAGCAGGTGACGGCATCATCGCAGGATACCTCACTCTGACAGCTGAGAAAACTCCTGCTGAGGAGAGAACCCAGGGAGCATTTTGCAGCTCTAAAGGTGTTTTACCAGAATCTGTTGTCACTGTCAAAATGACGTTCAAAAATTTTGCTAAAAAGTGAGAGTGGGTTTTTCTGTTAAAGATGTTAATTCAAGGTTCTTTTTTTAAAGTTGTTCCCCCTCATTTAGTTGTAAACTGGCAATTAGACCAAAACAAATCTCACATTAAACTTAACATATTGCTCCTTTCACAGAGGTCAAGCTCATTACCACTGATTCTGTAGAATGTGTGAAAACACTCCCCTTTAATTATATACTAGAAGTTCAAGATTTCACTTATAACATCCAAGTCCTAAGAGTTCAATGTTTGCTTAATTTTACAACTTGGGCATCTTAACAATTTTAATAAATATGTGACATATACAGACAATTGGTTGTGCTGTATTTTATTTAGAGATTACAGAGTAAATCTGCTCCTATGAAATCTGTTTGAAGAAAGACAAGACATTAAGCAGAACTCTCCAAGCTGATTGGACAAAGCCAAGCAGCTACACGTGCGTCCTCCTGCGCTGCCATGTTTATTTTGGTTCGACTGTGGGCTGGTTTAAGGTGGTATGTCCCGCCTCAAACTACAATGCTGCAACGTAAGTACCAGTTTTGCATGAATCAAAAAACTTTTTTTGTCCAAACCATTTTTGGTTTGGACACAAACGGTTGATACAAGATTAATTCTCCTGTGTTTGTTAACGCACAGATACTGCGAGAATTTAGCTTGCAGGGAAGGATAGAAAACTTCTCTTTAACAAGGAAAAAGCTCCAGCAGGACCAGGCTCAGTGCGAACAGCCGTCTGCCACAACCGACTGGGAGCTAGTGAAGACAGAGCATACATGTAATGTCACAGCCTGTGGCTGTGTGCTTGTTTCTGCTCTGCTGCACTGTAGATGACGTCACATGCTTCTTCCTCAGCTCAGCTCCTGTAATCAGGTCTGAGTGGCTACACCTGCAGCAGCTACAATTACTGGGATTTGCTGGGGCCAGCTGTATTATCTATTAGATAAAGTTGTTTGGCTAATTTTTTCAAGCCATTTTTTCAAGCCACTGAGTTTTTTTTGTGTTTTTTTTGTTTTGTTTTTTTTCTTCTTGTCAGTGTTTGCGGTGGAACTGCTATACAAGGCCATGGACTTCCAGCTTACCAGTCTCTCAAATATGCCATTTTTCTTTGTCTGAGCAATCTTCTGGTCCGAGCTGAAGGATGACGAAGTCGATAAGTCATTGGTTGTTTGGCCAAATTGGGTAAAATGGAGCTCTCTGCAACCTGGAGGGGGCGGAGTCTGAAGGGCCTCTTTAGATTTAAAGCTACAGCACCAAAACGAGTTGCTCTCAGATGCACCTCCAGAACGTGGATTGAAAAGAGGGAACGTCTGGGTAAATTAACAAGGAATTCAGACCAAAGCTATGCACTTCCACTTTATATAGGCGACAACTGAGTTATTTCAATGTAAAAATAAGAACAGAAAAGTTTTATAACGGCTACCTTAAAAGCCTCAGGTACATATTCATTTGCTAAGAATAAATCAAGCATATCTAAAATCGGGTCAGTGATCAAAGGGAATATTTCCTTGTGATTGGGTCTAACATACAAGTTGAAGGTCTACATGAAGCTAATATTTTTGATAACGCAGCGACGCATGTGGATCAAAAAAGTTTACAGAATTTAATCCGTGTTTATCATATTTTACAGGGTGTGAAGATGAATGAGGACATTTTCTTACATTTGCTAACATCTTATACAAGTTGCAGTTATTCTTCTGAGCTGAAGTTACTATGTTACTAATTACTATGATGCGATGTTAGAACAACCGTGTAGGAGTTCACCAGCTAAATGGTTTGATGGACAGTATTTCGTCTTAGAACAGTGCGAGGAGAATCTGTAGCAGGTCCAAATAATCAAAGCTGTGTTCCAGCCAAAACAAGCATGTTTAACTAAATCTAATCATGGGGTTTGTTACCTTTTATCACCTCACTAACTGTGGTCTTTTGGGTTGAGTCAAAGTCTCACTCGATAAGTTTTTTTTTACCAATCAAGAATGCTTTGATGACAGGAAGCAGACCAAGCTTTTGCTTTTACAGGAAACCTGCACAAATGCATGTGCAAATAGCACTCTACGGGCAATTTCAAAAAATATGGAAACTCCTAATTGACATACAAAGCTATGTAAATGTTGTGTTAACATTAACAAAGCCAATATTAATTTACCTTGATGGACTTCTTTGTGCAATCCAAATCGAGCTAATTAATTCGTTCAAGGCGCACATAATTGACACTAGTGATGGCCGAACATGAAAATTACATTGATAGCCTTTGTTAATGCAGTGCTAATCAAATTACTATTTTTTTTTCCCAGGACTGAATGCAAATTTATTTTTATAACAATGAAATAAATGGATCTGAAATTAAACAACCACACCTGAAAAGCCAGGGAATTTGCCCATTCATGTGATATGATGTAGCATTTTCCTAAACATTTTATGCATTCAAAACTGGTAATAAAAAAAAACAAAAAAGGAGAACAATTATGATGAGTTGGAAGTGTTGCCAGAATGATAATATATCCAAAATAATGGCAGTGAGAGGGAGAGAGGGCTCCCTAATGGCAATGTTCAGGAGAAGAGCATTGTAAAGAACTATGACAGAGCTGACTTGTGCAATGGAGTTACTAGCCAGAAACTCCCACTCTTTTCCTCACTATCTGAGAGGGGGTGGTTCCTACATAGACTACACACATTGTGTCCCAGTATAGTTTTCTCACACACTCCCACAAACCGTCTGTTAACATTTAAGAGAGAGGCTCCAGAGAGGATCTCGACTTGGGAAGCAACTGGACAGATAGGAAACCAGAGCATGATCAGAATCTGTGTTTCACTGAGCTGGCATTGGCAGCTCGGCAAAAAAACGGCAAACCAAGGGTACGAGTTGGAGTGGGGAGATTTATTAAAAAGGAGATTTCATTAAAACGTAGGGCATCCGTTTTTCTGATTTTGACTGACGGCTTGGGTTTGGACTGTTGTGACAAGAGGCCGTCCTCAAAGGCCGAGGTCGGGCACACACAGCAAGGAGTTGCCCCTGCAGCAGCGCGCATTTGAGCGTGGATCAAATGCCTTTTGTTTTGGAACGGGACTTTAATGCGAAGATCACATGTTGTTGTTGTTTGAAAATTTCAAAATGCATTCTTAAGTATCCCTCTTGAATGTGAATCATCTCATTACCAGGCATTCTCACACTGAGATAATGTGAAGCATAATGTGTTTTATATCATCATGGTATGAAACGGGGCCAGCAGTGCACTGTGTAAAAATCCCCTTCAGTGGCATTATTTTGGTCGTCACAAGCATAAATTTGGATGTGAGAAACATCAAAGCCCCCATATAAATGCCTTTCTCTTCATGTTGTCAGCCTATCTTTGAATCACTCCCCCTCCCCCCTAGGGCCATGGTTATTTACATTTTCAAATCTGCATTTTTCATATAGATCTGTCTGCCTCTGATTTTAATATCAGTGATGTTTCCCACGACACCTTTTGTTTTATTATGCATTATGAATTTCTTCCCCTCTCACTCCTCCCTTTTCTCTCCTTCCCTCTCTCTGTCTCGCCTCCATCTTTTTCTAATCCCTATCCCCCACACTAGGCTTATGAGTCCCAGTGTTTTATCATGGGGAGAGAGATTTATCATTTCAATCTCATTTCAATAAATAAAATAATCTCTCTTCTCCTGTACGTGACAGCAGCTAATAGTATTTTGTTATCATGGAGTGAAACTTTGGAGACTTGGTGCTCTGGCCTGAATGCTTTGCAGAGGCTTTCTGCAGATCCTGCAGTTGCATTCCCTGCATTGTGAGGCAGACTTATTACTTTAACTGTGCAGAACTGCGTTTAAAGGCATGGTTTTGTATTTAGCTTAGCTTTAGCATCTAAAAAAAGAAATACTTCATGAGTTTGTGGAAAAGTGAAGAAATCCTCAGAGCGGTGTAATGGGTAGCACACAGGGGCGGTTCTAGACAGGGGCCAACAGGGGCCCATGCCCCTGTAGAAATGGCCCTGGCCCCTGTTATGGGCCCTGTACTAATAGCATGATGTTGAATAAACTTCTCATAATTATTTGGAATGGCAAAGAAACCATAACTGATTGGTCACTTTGACCAATATTATTTTTTACCTATACAGCTTTACTCTAACAAGAATTTAAAACTTAAGATGTTTCATGTTTAGCTTTAGTCGTATTGAGCAGGAGGCAAAGTTTTCAACTGCTAGATCAGGGGTCTGAAACCTGCAGTTCCAGAGCCACAATTGGCTCACTTAATATTATTACACAGTTAAATATTGCCATTTTATTGTTTTAAAATTTTTTTGTTCTGTGCCCCTGTGAAAAAAACACTGGCCCCACCTTGGCCCCCCTGGTAAATTTTGGTCTAGACCGCCACTGGTAGCACATATCAGTGCCATAAGACGTGCATGAATATATATATGTGTGTGTTTTTCTATTAAAATATAGATAATCAATGTTTGGTGGGCAGTTGACCCTCCATGGCACAGGGTCCAGTGACCATTCTCGAACTTTTACTGTTCATATAACTCAAAACTTCTCACAGGACAGTCTGTTGCTGCAGTCAAGTAAAATGTTCTGCCAAATTGCCAAATTTTAATTGTGGTGACGCACCACATCGTGACAAATCTACCTCCCAAGTTATGCCCGCCAAATGATATTAATCTTTACCTTCACAGGAGACTAAGAATTTCAGCTGATATAAGCTGCTGGCTGTATCAATCTACCCAATCGGTTGATTATCAGGCCGCCAGAAAAATCTTCAGAGAACATCCTTTAAAAAATGGAAAGCACTGACAGCCTATCAGCCCAAATCCCAAAATGTAATCCACCCTTGGCGGTCTTTGTTGGTCAATTTCTACTTTAGCGTAGTGACACATGCGTTCAGCTGAAAGAAAACAGCAACAAACCTAGAAATAGTCTCTTGTGAAAGTGTAGCTCTTCAAAATGATAGTTTGGATATTTACCAGTATCAGCAATGTTATTTGTTGGAACCAGATGGCTGGTCATGTTTTAGCTTTTTTTTTTTTTTTTTTTTTTGTAATTTAAAACACTTCAGACTCTAGAAGGTCATATCCTTGGGATATCACACTATATCAGTGGATAAAAACTGTCTACACTTCAACAACATAAAGTTGTTAGGGTGTTCACTCTGTCACTGTTTTCTCTGTTGAACAATGTCCATGTTACTACGCCTGACAAGGTTGCCTGAAGCCATATCAATTCCTCCAGTCAGCTGATAGTGAGTCGGCAAGGATAATATACAAAACATGCAAAAGGCTCAGGATTAGGACCAGGACGTCTTCTGCGTTGGTGCACAACAGCCTGTTGTAGAATCCAAATGTTTACTCAGCTCTTTGTGGGCGTAGAGCCTCATCGGCCCTAACATTAACACAGTAATGGTGACATCTTTCACCTGAGAAACCAGGGGCGAACTTAACCACGTTAAGCATTGGTGGATGTCTGGCAGCTTCCAGGGTCTGGTTTAGGCTGATCATAGTCATTTCAAACAACTCAAACCATAATGCATATCTCCACGGGAAACGACGCTAAGTTACCCCGTCTGCACCTTTAAGGTAGGCTGTTGATGAATGTTACTTTTCCTCATCCTAACAATGCTGGTGATATTATACTGAGTTAATGTTCACCGAGGCTGCTAAGCTGTGTCGATTGAGAGTCCATCTAGATAGCAAAACAAAGAGACGTGGAAAAGGACAGGAGGAGACAACCTTCAATGGCGTTACACAAATGACAGCCTGATGCAAAACCCCAACGCTCTGGAGAGATTCAGAGGAGAGTGACAGATCACAGCTGATCAGTCAGACTGAAACAGCCAACACAACCTGGCATCGGCCAGTGGAGGATTTTCACAGTTTGATAGCCTTGACTAAGAATAATCATGGTGTCAAGGTATTTACACCAAAACGGGAAACATAAATGTGGATACGATTCAACTGCTCTTATTTAAAGGTCATAGCTACGACTTTTTCATCAAAACAATACATTTCGTAATTTAATACATCCTCAGAATGTTTACAGTGGCTCAGAATAAAAAAAAACATTTTATGGAAAAATAAACATAGAATGGATATATTTTTTTAATATAAATTTTAAAGGGTTCCAAAATGTATAAATATTTTCTTCTGGTTATGATGCCAACGTCGACACAGAAGGTTCTGCACCAGTAGGAATAATAGATTGAAGTCAAGTTAGACAGATCGTAGTAGCTTTGTGATAGTGCCGAGAAATGGCTTCTTCTCCATGGTACATTTCTGAGTTTCAAGCAGATAAAAAAGAAGGTAAACGAAGGTGAAAATCGGTCAAGCATTTGAGCGATGGTGCCGAATTAAGGAAGCAAAGGGGCTCAGAAGTCACGCGGAAGTCGTCGCTTTCCTTCTGGACAGGTAAATAAAATGTTTGCTAATGCTAACCAAAGGTTAGCAACAACTAAAAGTCGGAACAACAGCGGGTGGGTTTGCCACCTACTGACTGGGAAGAGTTAAACTTGTGGCTATCTCCTTTAAGAGACTAAATTATCCCCGACTGCTGCTTGAATATTTTAACACTGATTTTTACAGATAAAATGTTCACCATATTTTGAAACAGACACATCACATTTTAAATGTATTATTTAAATTTTGTATTTCATTTTTTTCTTATAAGCAAGTCAAAGTGTAGCAAGAATCTTTCTGCCAGCTGGCTGACAGTCTGCAGCAACAGATAGGGGATGGGCAGCGGGGCATTATTTAATGCTCCGAAAGAGGGAAGAAGAACACTTCGGTCAATCCTGGACATTCTCCAGCCATGTCATTGAAAAGGGACTTTAAACCAAAGCTACAGTACAATGGTTAAACCTTCAAAGTGATGCCTAACATCAGCCTACTGAGATGGAAAATTCCCCATTGATGCAGTAAAAACCTTAAGAACAATTTCATGTGAAAGTGTCAACTAGGGTTGTCCAAAGTGCAGCGCCACAATTTCAGTGTGGTACAAATTTGGGTCACCAACAAAGATTGTTGATACACTTTTTTGCTTATTTTGTCTTTTATTAAACACGCTTTTTTGCTTTAATTTTAATTCCAAAGTGAACGGGACCACAAACATCCAACCATTTTTTTCTCCAAAGCAGACTGCACCCATTCGTTAAACTTGGATAAAAACAGCAGGCATGACCCACACCTCATTCTTGCCGCTGAAAAGAAATGCCATGCCTCTTTTTTTTTAACAAGGCAGACGAGTGACACCTATCCTGTTTGGGATCAAGGATTTAAAGTTCCCTTATCTCCAAAAACCCTCCTGCTTTGTACAGTTAATTAAAATATGCCCTCTTTAAAATATTGTTAAGTATGCAAAAATAAAAAAAATTACAAGGAATTAGTTTTACATTTTTGATTTTCCCACAAAATTTTAAATTTTCGTGGAAGTACCTCCAACTTTATGATTTAGGGTCACTTGGTAAAAGGTTAGACTGGCGACCTGTCCAGGGTGTACCCCGCCTCTCGCCCAGTGAACGCTGGAGATAGGCACCAGCACCCCCCGCGACCCCATGAGGGAGAAGCGGTTTGGAAAATGGATGGATGGATGGATGGTAAAAGGTTTGAGCACGAAGGGTGTAGACTTAAAATTCACTGCTATAGTAATGAGTATTAAAGGACATTAGCCTTTTGTAGAATAAGTTACATTAAATTGCTAATTTCAGCTAAAACATGGGGCCAAGCCTTACTAGTTGTTAGCCTTCCACCACTCTTATGATTTTTTTTTAATTTCTTCATTAAATCACAGCAATATGACATCCGTCTAGTTAAGCTAACGGTTAGAAATATTAACTTCACAGAACTCTACTGCAACAAATCCAGACTATCCCTCCAAAGCAACGTCGCTCATCTCTCACTTACTTAAGTGAAGCACGGTGTTGAACAATTATACTTGCTGTTCCTATGGCTGTACCAGTGTAAGATGCCCCTGTTCCAACATGCATTTGTCTGTATCTCCACCGTCACTCAGAGGTTAAACTTAACATCATGTTAGACGCTCGGTTATTAGACGAGTAATGCTCTTATTGCGTTTGGTTTGTTCTCGTTTCAGCTCCAATATGGAGAGCCACTTGCAGCCTCCTGAAAGCTACTGGGCTGCACTCATGTATGCTTTTATCTCTCAGCCAGGAGATGTTCTTAAAGCACGGTCTGTCAGATCCGCCTGCACCGTGGTGTGCAGAAGAACAAGAGCAGCCATCAAGACGACAGTTTTATTTTAATTGCTATCTCCCTTTCCTCCCGGTCCTTCATTTTCCCTTACCCCTGGAGCAAATCAACAGAAAAAATGTAAAAGGACTGACAGGAAAACAATTGCGTTTCAAATTGAACTCCCTGCAGAGTGTGTTCACTTCCTTAACCTGACATCCCTCCCATCCCCACACATGGCAGAGGAGAAGGCAAGGCGAGCAGGCAACCACACTAAAGCCGGAGAGAAGTGGTGGAGGTAGGGGTGTGCGTGTGTGTTGGAGGGGGGGGAAGACCGTCCTTTTGAATATGTGTTTTCTGTTTATCATTAGCTGACTGGGTGCTTCATCATTCGGCGAAAATCCCTATCTGCTGAACATAAGGCCGAGAGACAGCGGGGAATCAATCTTTTGTGCTTGGGCAGATAAACACAGGACGCAATCAGGGGGAGACGGAGCGACGGAGCAGGCCGCGGGACTCACGCCGCCGGTGATGGATGGCGGAAGTGAAAGTGTCAGGATGGCATTATGCAAATGGGGGAGGCATCCGAGCATCGCCCCGGTGATTATGGGAGATGGGAGAGCAGCCTGTGGTCCCCCTGGCACCGAGGCAGCCATTTTGGGGGGCTCGTTGTTTCCTGCTGAAGCGGAGGGAGGTGGGGGGGTGGGGGTGGATAGAGTGGTGGAAGAGAGGGAAGGAGGAGATGAAGGAGGAGAGGGGAGGGAAGAACGTGTCATGGTATCATTCCCTCACATGCGCCACTGCCTCACCCCCCGTCCCCCCCCCCAGCCCCCACCCACCCACCCATTACCCAAAAAAAGGGGGAGGAATAAGTCTATAAGCAGAGTGAGAGGCATCTGTGTCATTTACTGAAACAAATGATCAGCCTTCTCTTTCTGTGGGGATTGAATGAGGAGGGTGAGGCGGCCCAGTGATAGAGATAGAACACTGATGGAACAATCATGAATAATGAACTTGAACTGGACAGAAATAAAAGCTGGTTGGTGTGATTGCGACAGCTGCCGCGTTCTTTTTTTTTTTTCATTTTATTTTTTTATTTCTTTTTTCTGACAAGGAGAAGAGACTGCAGACCGAGCAGCTCTCAGAGGCCAACGTGACCCCTGGGTACAGTGGCATCCATCCTGACTGCGTCAATCTGACAGACACACGCACACACACACACACACACCAATCTCAATGACAAGCAGGCAGGACACACACTTTCACGGTAATGACCAAGGATGCCGCTTGTATTCAAATGAGGGTTGAAGTGAGAGCAAGAGCAGATACTTCAGGGAGCAGCCTGGCCCAGAGGGGAGATCCACTCACAGTCCCTGTTGCACCATTACAGTAAGATTGGATGAAGATGGAAACATGGAAAATATGATGGTGCATGAGAGGATGAGGACAGAGCAAGGAGACTGCTGGCCGACTGCGTGCCTGCCTGCGTGTTTGTGTGTCTCAGTGTGTGTGTGTGTGTGTGTGTGTGTGTGTGTGTGAGGAATTAGCACCTTGAGAAGCAAATGAGGCCATTTTGGTCTTATTTAGACGAGAGAGTCGGGCTTCTTGTAAGGGAAATGTTTCAGACTATTTTAAGGCTGCAGATGCGAGTCCGATCGCAGTCATTCAAATCTCACGGAGTCATCCCCTCATCTCCCTCCTCAAGCCCCCCCCCATCCTCGGCGAGACAAAGCGAGCCTAGGTGCCCCGTCCTCCACCTCTAACTTTATCGCTCGCCACAACACGCCAGACACTACCCCTCGGTTCCGCCTGATTGGACCCATTTGCATTGGACACCTCCTCTGCATATTGATTGATGGGTTTAATCAGCGAATCAGGGGGAGCGCTCAGACATCAATCTCTGTCAGGCCCCTACCTTTTTTCCGAGTCTCTGATTCCCTGCTAGGACTCATCAAGGGAAGCAAGTTTAGACAGAAGGAAAGAGGTAGGATGAGGGAACAGAGATGAAAAAAAAGGGGGAGAGAAAAGGAAGAAAGGCAGGCGGTAGAGTGGAAGGACAGACTATTGGAAACAAAAGAAGAAGAAGAAAAAAAAAAAAAGCTGGGGTGGTTTTTTCTGACCGGTCCCTGAGAAAATACCTCAAGTGTGGAAAAGTCTGGTCAACTGAGTGAATACATAAAGGGGATTTAAAATGAAAAAAAAGTAAGCAAACATTGATTTAAACGCGTTATCCACAGACAGGAAGGCAGAACATGCGAGCATAAAGCATTGCAAAGGAGTTTAAACGATACTGGAGTCAGACTGTACATTCAACGGTCCACCGGTAACACTGTTCGCTCTTGTGAACGGTTCTCAGTGCCTTCATAAGTGTTCCTACGCCATGAACGTATTCATATGCTGTCACACCACAGACAGAAACTTCTGTGTAACATTCTAAATACAAATTATTTAGGTTTTTCCTAAATTATTAGGTATGAAGTGCATTTAAAATGACCCCCCCCCCCTCCCCCACGTAGAAAATGTAACAGGATACTGTTGTTCTGTGAGACCTGCAGAGAACGACAGGATATGATCTGAGATTACGGCGACGGCATCGGACATTTCTGTCCTAAGGGTGAGGTGCGATTTATAGTGCTTGAATTTTCTCCCTGCAGGACAATAAAGGATAATTCTATTCTATTGTATAGAACAACATATTTCATGTGGGTTGTTTTTACATACAAATGTACACTGACAATAAAAACTCAGCCTGATGATGAAATATGGACTTTCGCAGCAGTCCGTATTTGAAATACATTCCCTAAAAATAAGAAAATTTTCATTTGTGTCCAGCTTGGTTGATGACCTCACAGAAGGCAGAATAATTGAGCCAATCAGCCGGCATCAGTAAACTCGTCTAAAGTGACTTTTAACAGATTTAGACACGTATTTTCAACCAAACTGCCTTCCAGTCTGCCTCCACACAAGCCATTTGTTATCAATGACCATTTTCCTCACATCTACGCACCGTTATCAAATACAGTGAATGCTTTGCGGCAGACACTCAGCATACAAGTAAAGGCCTTTGAAGGCTACAGGGACTTTAATTAAAAACATGCAAATAAAGACAATTATAAAAAAAAAAAACAAGAAAATTCAAATAGCAACGCTCAAATGAACTCAGATCGGGTGCAGAAGAAGCCTGTAGAAGCTTTCTTTTTCAGGGTGGATTTTGTCTTGGTTACACAGCAAAATAACAAACAAATAAGTTGCATGTTGGTCTTTACTTGACAAACTGCATGCTAACTCAATTTGATTAATTTCATAGAAAGGTGGAGTGAGCAGCTTTAATCACAGCATGAATACCCGGTGAAAGCTTAAATGTCTTTTGTTTGTTTTTTTTTTTTTTGGATTTTATTCAGGGGTATTGGATGTAGACTGAATATCAAAGTACTCCAAAGTTTTCAGATATTCGAAAACATGCGTCCTTTTCCTTTCACTTCAAACAGCAATTAGCTTCTGCTTTGTGTTGGCCAGTCACATAAAATCCAACTAAAACAAAAAACCTTATGGTTGGGATGTGACAAAATGTAATCAAGGTAAAGGGAGGGTGGGGGGTAGTTGCTTTTGCACGACACCTTAGTTCAAAAAGCTGATTATGTTGTGAAAGCTTTGCATTCCTGTTTTCACATGACGTCACGAAGAAGGCAAAACTTCTTTCTGTTTTTTTTTTTTTTTTTACTTCCTTTCACATTAAACTTCCATTTGTCTCTTTCTAAACTTTGCTGCTCGGAAGTGGCAGATGACAAGACGGTAAGTTAATTGGTACCAACCAGCAGACTCTTCCGAGTTCTCCTCTTCCTGTCTAATTTCACAGGTCCTCCAACAGGTGTAGCTGTCACAGTCACAGGATCAATATAAGGGGCTTGGAAAACAGCCCGTTCGCTCCTCTCCGAGCGGTTTGTGTGCGCGCACGCAGGCATGTGCTTCTTTGTCTGCACAATTGTATATATAGAAAGTGTTAATTGAGTTGTGATTGCCATTGTGTGCCTCGTCGGGGGGAATGAACAAGACCCCCCACCTCCGCCACCACCTCACCCTTTCCCATGTCAGTGTGAGTGTACCTGCGACACGTCGAGCTGACAGACGTTTCGTTTCCTTCTCACTTGATAATTAATGTAATACAAATTCAATTAAAAGTAAAGCAGCTCAAAAGGCAAGAGGAATTAAGCCTGGGATGAAAACAGAGATCTGACAATACATATTTTTGCAAACGTATAGTGGCAGATTTGCACGAATGCGTCTAATTTCTGTGTCTAAGGAGACAGCTGTTGAAGGAGTTTTCGAAAGAAGCATGCATCGTTAAAGTTTGAGACCGACACCTTACTTTTTTTTTTTTAATGGATTTTAGATGTCAGTTTAACAGAATAAGCCACTTAACATAGATATTGCAGCAGCAATTCTAAATTAAGGATGCCAAATGTCAAACAAACAGCCTCGATTAGGAGCACTACAATCAGATTAGTTTAACAAGGACAAGCTCCAGTGCTGTTAAAAGGTATTTTTTTATGATTTAGTCACACACACATGTTTCAGATCAATATCAAATTCTATATTAGACAAAGATAAAAATCTGTTCTCCATAATGATTACTTATTGTATTAATGGAAAAAAGCCATCCAAATCAAACAGGCCTTGTGTGAAAGAGTAATCTCCGACTTATTAGCTCCACCAAGATCAGAGAAAACCTTTAGATTGTGAGTAGTTTGTGCAGCAGCAAGGAAGAAGGCGTTGTTGTGCTTTCCAGGTCTCATAGTTGTTTGAAAACTGTTACGACGGACTGCCAAAGAAGCTGATGAGGCGTATTGATACAGCGCACGTCTGCTTGAAAATAAAAGGATTGATTTACTTTTCCAAAAAGATTCCAGTGATATAAAAACCTTTTACTACATTTAAAGATTGCTGATAAGAGCTTCCTTAAAGCATACTGGAAAGAAAGTGTGAAATGCGCCTTTGAATAGAACCTGTCTGACAACATGAAGTAGGCCAACTAGATCCTACACATGGTCCAAAATGTGTTCTCTCTCCCAAGGCTGCAAGAAGAAATTCAGTTCTTGCCACATAGGTTTGGAGGTTCTTGCAGCATGTTCTCAACTTTTATATGCACACGCAGCATAAACTACCAGGAAGTTTTGCATTTAGGTTCTTGTGACGTGTGAACCGTCCTGCCCAGAAGATGGTTGTTCTCGTTCCTCCCACCTCCGGTAAAGAAACACATGTCCCTGTTTCCGCGGAGCGTGCACTGGCATTAGGACCTTCAAGAACGGACGAGGTATGAGGTTAATCATCTACATCTACCCATCTGGAAAGGGTTGCGAGGCTTATTGCTGACGTGTTGGGATTCCACTCAACCACAGTGAGAGCCATTCTCAGCAAACACAACCAGTTGTTTCGTTCAAGGTGCAATTTAACTTTTTGCACACAGCTTGGTTGGTTAGGATCAGCCAGTTTTCCCCCTTAAATCATGAAAATATGATTTAAAAAATGCATTTTGTATTATTATTTTTCATGTTTTTCTTTGTCAGCCATAATACTTTGCTTGATGATCCATTTCGTTGTGACCGACATATTGTATAATGGGGGGGGGGGGGGGGGGGGTGTAAAATCCATGAAACAGCAGAAAACACAATGTGTTAAAGCATTGAATGAACTCTATTTGTCTGTGTTGCATTTTTAAAACATCTCTCTATTAAAGTCAATTACTTCCTCTGTAAACTTGGCCTTAATGAAAAAGAGCCCCGTAATTTTATTCCGGAGTTAAAAATAAACAAAAACAAGAAAATGTAACATAAACAAAACATTAAAAAAATAAATAAATACATTGCAACAGTCTCGTATTTTGGAGGAAGAAACTTTTAATACCCACAGCTCTTAATGACGGCACTGCAATTAGAGTGGCTGCATTTTTGCTCTAGCCGCGAGTCAAAGGAAAACAAATAAAGCAACTCGATTTAGAAACCTTATTAGACTTTGAGTCCCAGAGCAATTAAAGTATTACAGCTGAAGTGCTTCTGTGAACCCAGCGATGGAAAGCATTTATAGGTGGTCTCTACTTTACTGGTGGTCTGTTACTGTTTTTTTTTTTTTTTTTTTGCTCCTTCATTTGTGGCATTCAGCTCTGCAGACGCTCAAGTGTTTATATGTAAGTACACCGTGAAAAGGTATTGGACAATGAAAGCTTTTGAAATTACTGTGTCTTTCAAGGGCAAATTACACACATGCAAACTTTTATGGCTTATCCTCACTATTCATACTCCGGTTTATGGCGAACTATTACGAGGCACGTCACAGATTTACACAAACTGTAATTATTTAGGGCCTAATTCCAGCAGGAGGAAAAAAAAAACGATTAAAATGAAACACATCTCATCTATTTTATCATTCATTCTTTAATCTTTCCAGCGCAGCATTCGCCCCACGCAGTGTCTAAATTGGCTTGGCTGTGATGATGCCCTTTGCAACGCAATCTCTCCAATTTGATGCCTTATCAAATTACTAACCCAGAGGAAATTAATGGTATCATCTATGTCAAGGCATTGATGTAGTTTCACTTAGCCTGAAACACTGAGGTCCTAATTGAAAGATTAGATTCCTTTAGATTTTCTATCCATCTTTATACTAATTACAATTGAAGAGGAAAAGCGGCTGCCCCTCATGTCAATTTAACAAATAAAACCAGGTAAAGATTAAAGGGGGGGGGGGGGGGGGGAGATGTTTCGCTCACCCAAAAAAATTCAATAACACATTAATGTAATTGGCTGTAATTGGAGTAGAAGTGCTCTGCAGACAGGCAGAATTTCATTTTCTTAAATATATTTTATTTTAATGAGTTGTAATACATATCTGGACCATAAGCATTGACTAAAAACCTGCGGTGCCACTAGGGGGGGTGGTGATGCTTTATGGGCTGCTGGTGAGCACATGGCTCACTCTCAAAGTACATTCAAGAGTTGTTTCTCATTCACACACACACACACACACACAAACATGCAGACAGAGGGGAGGGGTGTCGGAGGAAAAATGAGGGAAAATGTTGGAAAAAAAAAAAATCCGATCACATGATTGCCTGTGTTGATGCTGCTGCTGCTGCTGCTGCTGCTGCTGCTGCTGCTGTCTGGTGTGATACTGGTGCGCAGCCTCACACTCAGCCTGCTAATACCATAATCCCCCCACTGCGATGACCTTTGTCTCCCCGGACCACTTCCGACACCTCCAGTTCGGCCACCTCTGGCCCTGGTGCCCACCAACCACCTATCCCCCCTCCCCCCTCGATCACCCAGTGAGAGCACCACCCACCCACCCCCAAAAAAACACCATAATTGACTAATGACCCCATATCAATATTTGACTGTGGTCACAGGCTTTCAGTACTGTTGTAATTTAAAGTGGATTAGTGTTCGCCTCAGCACGTTTCTTTTGGCAGCCAGCCAGGGGGACGAGCTTTTGATAGCAGGTTCCTTCTTGCGTGCATGCGTCCTTGCGTGTGTGTGTGTGTGTGTGTGTGTGTGTGTGTGTGTGTGGCTGGGAGTGCATGCCTGTCTTGATGTGAACTAAATAAGCTGCCCATTGCCCCACGGGACTTAGAGACACCTAAGCAACAACAGAAAAAAAATAAAGAATAAAACGCTGCAGTGTTTCCTGATGAGGAGATGGGAAAACACACACACACACACACATGCACACACATTTGCGGTCACAGGTTGACTAACTAACTGCCTGAGCCTGTTCCTGAGAAATGTCCCAGCCCAGTTTCTGCTGCTCTCTGAGAACGGCTCAGCTCACGACGGCCAAGACTGCACACCGAATACCTGCAAAAAAAAAAAAAAAAAAAGACAGATTTAGGACTGCTGCTGATTATCATCAGGAGATAAACTCATGTTTGTTTGTGCTTTATCAGCACTTCCAACTTTTTTTTTTTTTTTTTTTTACTTTGTACATTTGATCTCCGGTATAATCAAGATGAGCACTGTGTAAATAGAGTGGCCTTTAAAAAGATTCATACCCCTAACACTAGAGTGGAAAGCTTTTACACATTTTATTGACATTTTATGTTAAAGTAGTTTATAGTGATACGATTTCCATATTTCATTACAAAAACTATGAAGTGTGCCATGCATTTGTGCTCAACCTCCTTTACTTTGATACTCCTAAAAAAAATTCCAGTGCAACCAGTTGCCTTCAGAAGTCACCTAATTGGTAAAGGGTTGGATAATCTGTGGATAGGACCAGCAGCTGTAGTCTCAGTGTAAGACTACAGCTGCAAATTACAGCGCTAGCTTGATAATTATTGATTTGTAAAACATTTTGAAAACCATTTATCAATTTCCTTTCATATGACTTGTAATGGCCGGTCGCACTAAATCCTTATGAAATACGTCAAAGTTTGAGGCTGTAATGTGACACAATGAATGGGGTGTGTGCGTTTCATGCAAACCTCTTAAATGATGTTAATAAGAGCAAATTTTTTACCAAATTCTTACTTGATTTATCTGTCTTGACTCTATTATGATTTATAGACTCCTCTCCTCCTATTTCTTGTCTGTTCTGCTGGTCCAGACTTGTCAGGATCCACTGTCTGCCTCTCTGCTGCGCTAAACAAACCATCCAGCTGAACTATGGCAGCGCTGAAACACACAGACAAGACAAACAGAAGGAGAAAAAAAAAAAAAGACGGAGTCTTACTTTGTACCCCCGCGCTTGTGCTTTCTGCATGCAGAGCACGCAGGCGGTGTTTATCTCGCTTGCCGGTGGAATGTTTGTGTAACCGAACCTTACGCTGATCGAGTTCAAATCACGGGAAGGATAATTAAAAACATGTTGATCCCTTCAGTCACAGCGAAAGGGGGCAGATTTATTAATGATACTCTTACAGCATTCGAGGACTGCATGCTGAAGCTGAAGAGACGGCCGCAGTGCTGGAAATCATCGGCTAGATCGTCGTTTACCTGCAGGCCCGTGCCGGCATGAGTGGTCTTTCATGTAAATGAATTTGTCTAGAGAATGAGAGAAACGAGAGACAGAGGGAGGAGTGTGAGATTGAATTAATAGCTTCGGGTCATGGGGGGATAATGATTTCTTCATGGACATAGTCAGAGTCAAATGGCCCGGGCATCCAGTTCTGTTTCTTTGAAAGGAGGAATGAATGAAAGGGTGAAACATCGCATTGAACAGGGGCATTTACTGAATATGTAAATGTTTCTGGTTTTACGACGCAGTCTACATCCCAATAACGCTTCCAAATGACCCTCTTTGCATTCACGCAATGCAAATTTTCCCACCGCGTCATTAGATCTCGTTGATTGAGTGGTGTTCCCCTATGTTGAACAAGGGAGCATGCAATTCCCCTTACAGTTTCAAAACATCACGACATGTCGAGGGGAAAACCAGTAGTTCCTGTGCATCTCCCTTAGTCTGCCCAGTCGTGCTTTAGCTCAGTCAAATGCATGTTTTTTTTCTAAAATAATTAAGCCCCACCGACATTAACTGCAAACTCCCTCGAACAGACACTCAGGTGTTTCATAGGCTGCGTCAAAAGCCGGCGGTCAGAGTCTTTGCAGGTTGCTTTGTGAAGAGATCCTCCGTGGACACATGTGAACATAAAAGGCGTACCTCGCACCCCCTACAGTCCATGCCGAAAGAGCCCTGTGGGGGTCTGGGAGCAAGGAGGGGTCCAGGAGACAGGGCCCAGGCCAGGGCCTAATGGTGGGAACAGTGCCGAGGTGAAGCCTTCTTTTTGTTCCTTCTGGATAAAGGGGACTTTTGAGAGGCAGCGCGCGTTTTTGTTCCACGGAGGGCCATCTAAAGCTGCGGGCCATGCTTGTTTTGTGCAGCGTTGTTTTGGTGTGTGTGTGTGTGTGTGTGTGTGTTCTGGGGGCAGGAGGAGTTTGGACACAGACAGGGTACAGAGTTACTCGCTCCAGGGAGAGAAATATGCTGTTGCAAGAATGTTGGAAGCAAAACGGCGTATCGACTGTCTGTGCGACGAGAGAATGTGAAAAAAAAAAAAAAGAAGTGCGGGGAGGAGAGATTGAGATGGGGCAATAGAAAGAAACAGATGGACCTGGGTAGAAAGTGAGACGGCGAAGGAGAGGTGTGAAGTTGCTTTATGGAGGACTTAACGGCTCGTGTATCCGGGCTACTTTCATTTCGGGATATCCATTGTGATGTCGGCGGCTGAATGGTCTCGATTTTTAACCTCCGAGGTTATCCGGAAAATATTTCAGTTTTTAATCATTTAAATAACTGAGTGGGTGACTACACTTCACCATGACAAGAGCCTGCTGTTCAACACGACCGACAGACAGCTTCAGGCAGCTTGCTGCGAACTCTCCATGCTCTCTGACCCGTCTGACCCGTCCAACAGTTCCACTTCCACAGAGCAGTTCTGATTGATGGGCCTCGAGGAACCCTAGGCTGCCCCTTTTCACCTGGGCGGAGGGTGAAAAAGGTGGCAATAGCTTACTGACACCTAATTACTGCAAAAGATCTGATGGAGACTGTGCTTGATTGTTGCCCACTGAGCCAACAACCTGCTTTTAAAAGCCTCTCAAAAACCTTTACCCATTTGTTAGTATGTTTCATTTGATTTGCATTCTTTATGTGGTTTGGATTTCAGGAACTTGATCTAATCTGAAAGTACTAGTTGAGAAAGACTGGCAAATTGCACCTTGACCGCACGCTTTTTGTAGCCACCAAAAAGCTTCTTCCATAATTCTGACAGTTGCTTGTCATGCACGCAACTTTTGAGCATAATTTTGAGCACCACAAATCATCTAAAAGGTCGATGTCGAGACTTGCGGCAAGGCCATTCAGGAAGTTTCATGTAAAAGATCCATCTAAAGATCCTTTAATATTAGCTGGTAATGATAACACATAGATTCAATACAGGGTTTTCAGGCTCAGATTGGCCGAGAGCAGATCTCCCTGGGAGGGGGGCCTTGCCAGTGTTTACTGCCCCCTAGGGGTAGCTTTTTCTGGGGTTCCCCTGCCCGCACTGAACCTCTACTGCCTTTGCTCCTGGTGTTGTAAGTTTGGAGTGGTGGATTATTGTCCATCGTAGGGGTGAGTGGAGAAAGGAGTAGGAGGGTATTCAGGGTGGGTCAGAGTAGACGGATTTGACCTTGGTTACTGAACAGGTTTAGCTTACCATAGTCTAATGTAATTTTAAAATAATGTGCGCATAGGTACCTAAAACAGGCCTTACCTAATTAGATGAATCCTAAATTGTGGACAAAAGATAAATCTTTGATCTTGTGTGTTAAACCTCTTTGAAGCATTCATGTTGATCTGTACTAATAGTTCCAGCACTACCCGGTTCCAACACGGGAACCCTTTGGGTCCCACTTTACGAGTTTACAGAAATGGTTCCTCTGTGCTTTGTTCACATTTTCAACTGACGACGCCATCATCAAAAAAAAAAAAAAAAAAAAAGAGAGAAATGTTATAAGAATTATTATTCTGAAGTCACTATGGCCTCACACCACTCGGACAGAGGAGGCCTGGAGACCTGATGTCTGTGTATAAGATCCACTGTTTTCTGATTGCAAGGCCAAATGCTGCAGCTGCTGAGGGATACTGATTGTTTACGATAGACTGTCTTTGTTTTGTCTCATGGGAAGGCCACGGTGCAGTATTAAGGGAAGCCCGAAAAGCGAGGCAGGCAGAGACAGGGCAGACAGAGACTACAGCGGAACCGTGGGGTGCGATTACTTTCCATCTATGTGAATCTCTGCTCTGTGTCTCAATAAAAGTGCTGGAACGTCATACCACCGTCTCGTCATTTAGTAAAGATGGGAACTCAGTTACTATTGCTTAGAATTCCACCCAAAACTCCCATAACAACCCTCCAAAACTAATCTGTTTTAATGTGTGTTTTTGGATCACCGTTCTGCTGGCAAACCCAGTTCCAGCACATGACCCTATCTTTACCACCAGATGGAACGCAACTAGTTAGGAAGTTTAGGATCAGTTCAACCAACTCGATCTACAACACCAGTGTCACTGTACCTATTGAAGTAAGCTTTACACCACCATGGCCTGACAAAATTAGCACCTCACTAAAATTTACATGCAATCCAAATACTTTCTGGGGAAAAGTCTTATGGTCAGACAAGCCAAACGTCAAGACAAAGATCAGTTCCTAGAACCAGAGAGACGGCTGTACTGGTAAAATTGGGCCAGTAGGACTTAGCCCTGCCTGGTGCTTGCAATAAAAAAGAAAACACCCAATACTGATTAAAAGTTTACATACTTTCCACCTGTTTTTGTAAACTCTTGGTCTGTCACACATGAATTGCACATTCGATCATAAGGCTCCATGATACTGAAATTTTGTAAAAATTTGCCTTTTTCATTAATCACTGTCTTTAAAAACAACTAATAAACACAAATAAAACTTTTTGTTTTGTATTTTGTGAAATTTTATAATAGAGCTGGTAGCAAACAGTCATCAGAAAATCCCCAAATCTTTCCAAAGGTCTAATCTTTCACAGCTCACACAGTAGGTTAGATTCAGAGCCTTTAGTGGTACAGCGTGATTGACGGATGTCTTACCACGGCCCCTACATTCGCTGCTCATTGGGATTAATTTTCTTTCAGCCCAGGGTAAGCCCAAGACCACAGGCATTAGCCGAGGAGTGTGGACGTATAATGTTGTGTCTCTAGATCGTGTCTGTGGTTTGGTATAGACTGACTAAGTATGACGGCGAGTAAGATTAACATGAACGGGGTGGATTATTTTATTTCCTAGCTGTTTCTCGTCAAGGGATTGTTGATTTAAAACCTCAACGGAGTAAAATGGTCAAAACTGGGCATAGTAAATATCACCTGTCAGCCAGATGAGGATCAGCGCATCGCTGTACAGAGGCACAACAAGCTGGTGAAAACAACGCCATCCAAAGACGAGCTACAGATTCTCCCAAAACAAAACAAGCCTTGGTGAATTTTTCCCGTACCATAACTGACCTGAAAGGAGTGGCTGTCCACAGAGGAACCAAACTTCCAGACCAAGGTATGTGCTCCCGCACTGAGACAGATAACAGAGTTCAGAGTGTGCCTTGGTTGCAGCTGAGTGCATCAGAGTAATGATGAAGCTTTTCAAGGCTTGCTTTGAGAAGGCCCAACACTTTTGTTCATTAACATGCAAATATTTTCCAACGACCATAAAAATAACTGTTTATTGAGTATGAATTTGTCCAGAAATATACATTTCACTTTCCAATTTTTCTTTTCATTTCTTTTAATAGCATCATGTTGCAAATTCACTAAAACTGGTCTTGAAGTTGGTGACGTGGCGAACAATAAGCTTCTGACAAATTATTAAAAACAACTATTGTTTTTGTTTTTTAGGGCAAAACTTGTCACATAAATATCCAATTTCATCCTCCAAAAATCCCCCTGTTTCCTTGTGCTTCTGTGTTGCTGTTTTGTTTACACTAGTCAAGTTAGCATAAGTTAGTGTGGTGATTTTATTTTGAAATTCAACGGATAGCACTCGATGTTTCCTGTCTGGCTATTAAAATTCAGAAGTTGGATCCGGGGGCCGCTGCAGAATCCGGTCAAACTTCCTTCTTGTGGAACTTGTTGCAGCGCCGCACAGCCTCAGTAACCGAACCCACAACCGCACTTGGCTGATGTGAGTGTACACATTGATTTTTTAATTATTTAGGTACTTTCCGGAACCATATCTGCACCGTGTTTGGTTTGAGCCCGACGTAATGTGTCCAAATATCAGTGGGGATGTATGTGTCTGTTGGAGTCGATGTGTCGATTTTTACACTGTGTGGATAAGAGAACACATGCATCATCTCTGCTCAAATAAATCCTTCCAAGCCTGCAAATCATTTAGCCTTCATGCCGATGATGAGTCTGTGCACATTATTTGTAGTAATTTGCACAGTTTTGAAACACTCTGTAAAGATGTGTTTATTTTGAACACAACTGAACAAACCAAGAAAGAACCAAACTAAATTATGTTTTTCAATCGCATGCTTAGCATTGCACCTGCACTACTCGAAAGACCAGAGAGCCTTGTACCGGTGTAGCTGTTAAATGACCCAGTGGGGATTTTTCTTTGGTCTTTTAACTTTTCAATTGATTGTCAAGCCTCTAAGCTCTTAAAGCATCCATTAATTTGTGAGGGAGCATTGGTCTCCTCCACAGCTCATTGTAATTGATGGGATAACATAGCTTCTTGAAACGGCAGAGGCAGACAGCTTCCTTGGAATAAGTGGCGAGACGCCTGTAAAGCTGTTTGTCCTGTTAAAGGAGGTTCTTCAGAACTTAATATATGCCTCGATTTTGCAGCGTGTACACGGTGAACGCAGTGTTTTGCTAAACTAGGTAAGCTTGAACAATTTGCATCATTTCTCTCTTTACAACGTGTTTCTTCTCATTTTACATGGCAGTATATCACAGTCTGGTGTGATGTTACGCAGCCAATTAACACGTCAATGCTCAGTCAGCCGCGGAGCTCGGAGGTCAGAAGTCTCCCTCGGTGAAGCGTGGGGCTCAGCAAAACAAAGGCAGAGGGAATCCTGCAAAGAAAAAAAAAAAAGTGCAACTAAAAATATTGATTTATTATTATTGTGTATGCCATTTAAAAAGACATCAGAAACTTCATTTTATAAGGACACTTCATGAACAGAAATAGATAAAAGGAAGGAGAAGACGGCAGTCAATAGAGTAAGTATAGACTTCCGGAAGACGTCGGTGATGCTGCTTTTAATACTCCACTGCCTTCACACTGTGTAAATCTTCCTTCGAAGGACATAACAATGCGCACAGTCATCTGTAAAAGGCAAATTAACTCTAATAATAGCTTTGATTTGAGAGCTAATTGCAGGAATCCGTGAAGCATCCTCCCAGATGACATCATGTGAAGGCTGTCAAGTATCCGAGACGCATGAAAGAAATTCACAAAGGGCTAATAACCTCTGACAAAGTGTATAAAATGATTGAATGACTCCTCTTTAAATGAAGCTGCTGCATGGATAAGCTTGGACATGCGGTGGAGGAGGAGAAATGCCTCCGCATACTGTCCGTCTACGTCCGTGTGTTTAGTTGTGCCAGTGAAACATACTTGTGAGGTTTTCTCGTTTTAGGATATTTACAACGAACACAGCTCTCCCGTTCTTACCCTCTGTCAGCATAGACATGAGTTATATTACAGGAGTCGCCTCACAAATTATCGAATTCATTTATTTATTTATTTTTGTCCACCTATGATTATTTATCTCGTGTAAAACGGGGTGGGACATGGTGATATATGTTATCGGCAGTGACAATGATAACCAGGACAATAATTACACAAAGCCCAGCTCATCCATCACAGTCACTTATCACTTAAACAATCAGGCGTTAAACAGACAGAGGCGTGGAGACGGAAAGGAAAGATCCAAGACCGGGATCCTCTCTCGCCCGTCTACCTTTGTCAAAGCACATCCAGCTCTGCATCTCATACACACCGTGTCATGGACAGTCTTAGAAACTAAACAAGTGGGATTTAAGGAACTAAAAATAAGGAGTTACTCCAGCCCCCCCATCCACCCAACCAACACCACCCCACCCCCATGTCCATCCATCCATCATTTATCCTTGGCGGGTTGGTGCCTCTAGCAGTCATTGGACGACTTGCAGAGTACACCCTGGACATGTCACATGTCCAACACAGAGACACACAGGACAAACAACCATGTAGGCACCCACTACATACCAAAGGGCAATTTAGAAATATCAAATAACATAATTTCCCTTACTTTTTTCCCATGGGATGGAAAGTGGAATACCCGGAGAGAACCCATGTATACACGAGGAAAACATGCAAACTCTATGCAAATATCACCCCAGCTATAATTTAAAGCCAGCACCCCCTTGCTGCAATGCAAAAGTACTAACCACTGCGCTGCCATGCAGGTTTAGATTTTGCAAGATTAAAATCAAAACAAAGTGGCATCATGTGAAGAAGGAAATAACAATAATTTATTCTAATGTTTCGTTTGACTTTTATTTCGCTACGGGCCAACTGAAACAATTTTCTTGACTCATGAGCTTAATATTAATTTGTTAATGTAATTCATATTTTTAAACAATAAAGCTTGGAGGGTCATTTGTGGATCCAATGCTGTACTTCTGTGCTTTATGAACTGTATCCAACGTTTATTGCTCAGTTTTCTATAAGGGATTCATGTTAACATGCACCTCTTTGTCATATGCAAAAGAAATAGGATAAAACGTAAACAAATAAATAAAATAATGTAGATTCCTCAGATTCCGTTTGAAATGATTAAACTCTAATAACTAGACATTTTCTCTTTGTATATTAATCTATAATTTCTTTGAGCAACATTGTTTGGAGACAATTTATTTGCGTGTTGTGGGAATCTCTGCCTATTTTCATTCAAATAGACTCCTAGAAGAAGGTTTAGGTGGCTGTTTTTAAAGACTAATGACTACAATGCTTTATTTAACACTATTTGTTAATCTAATAACACCAGAGGCATTTTTGTGACTTCATTAAGAGGTCTTACATTGCCCGTCTCAACTTCTGTTATAGTGGGTGCCAGAGTGCAAATTCAGAAATATAGGTATATCTAAAAAAAAATTATGGTTGTGAAAAAGTTCAATATTATCTGTCACTAAATTCAGAAAGCAAAACTCATATTTTGGAGATTCATTACACATAAAGAAAAATGTTTCAAACAATTATTTGTTACTTTTGATGATTATGGCTTAATGATGACGAAATCCCAAAATTAAGCATTGTCCAAAATTGGAATATTACATAAAATCAATAAAATAAAGGATAATTCAAACAAAAATGTCCAGCTTCTGAAAAGTATTGTTCATAAGTTCATGCACTCAATGCTTGATTGGGGCACATTTTGCATGAATTAGGCCTCCTGCATCAGTGCAGCGTGGCATGGAAGCCTGTGGTCCTGCTGAGGTGTTGCTTTGGTAGCTGCATTCAGGTCATCTGCCGTGTTGGATCTGGTGTCTCTCATCTTCCTTTTGACAATACTCCAGGGATTCTCTATGGGGCTCAGGTCAGAGGAGATTGCTGGCCAATCAAGCACAGCACCACCATCATCCCTGAAGCAGCTTTCGGTACCTTTGGCAGTGTGGGCAGGTACCATGTCCTGCTGGATAACAAAATCTGCATCTCTATATAGCTTGTCTGCAGAGGGAAGCATGCGGTGCTCTAAAATGGCCTGGTAAGTGGCTGCATTGACCAGTAAATCACACGGTACCTCAAACCATCACTGACTGTGGAAAATTCACCCTGGATTCAAAGCAACGTGGATTCTGTGCCTCTCTGCTCTTCCTACAGACTCTGGAACCTTAATTTTGACATAAAATGGAAACTTTACTTTCATCTGAAAATAGGACTTTAGACTACTCAACAACAGCCCAGGTCTTCTTCTCTTTAGCCCAGGTAAGATGCTTCTGACGTTGTGTCTGTTTCAGTAGTAGCTACGCTGTGAGGCTTGTGGGATTCGTCTGTGCCCAGCGGCTCTTGATGTGCTGACTCCCACCTCCAGCCTCCTCCAAATTCTTGAATTGCTTTTCCTTGACAATCTTCTCGAGGCTGCAGTTACAGCATCTCTTTTGCTGGTACACCTTTGTATTGGGTGTCTGTTTACAAAGGTGATTATTATTGAAATGGGAGTCGAAGGCTGGAATTGATGTGCCACCAATAAAACGTCTGTAGGGTTCACGGTCAGATTAACTGACTGAAATCTTATGAATCACTTAAACTACTGTATTTTGGTTTTTTTACTCTATTACTTTACTAATACATCAGATAGTTACTGACTGAAAAAAAAAGTTTAATGTTGAGTTTTCAGTTATCATGCAGGAAGATTTTTGATGTTTTTGATGTTGCGCAGTCTGCACCTCCCTCTGTAGCTGCCCAACACAAACACAATGATAGTTTAAATGTTATTAGAATAACTTTTGCATGAAAATGATTTTAAGCTTGGAGGTGACTTCACATTGAGGAAGCGTCCATGGTCCCACACTGATAAGCCATACTATCTCAGCAACCAATAGCCTGGATTTATATTAAATAAAGATACCATTATAGTTTTTTTTTTTAACGGTAGGTAAGACTTTAACTGCTTTTAACATTTAAACAGAACCCCATTAGACAAATTCCAAGTAGGCTTAAAATATCTAAAAGTAAATGCTAGAATTCCTAAGATATCTTGCTTCCTTGTTTACTTTTAACAAAATGACACAGTATTACTGGGTTTTCCCTTCATGCATTGATTTTAAACATTTCCTGTTACTGGGCACATGCAGCAGATGGCCACATGCCAGTGATCATGAACTTGAACCCCGAAGCCCTCGGCCACAGAGCGGACACAGAAACTGGAGACTGCACAGCTTGAGTGACAGAAAGAGTGAGCTTCCCCAGCAGCAAGAGGTCAAAGGTTACCTAAATACTCAGAGAGCCCCTTGGGCTGGGTTGATCCACTCTGGGGTAATGAGCTTGACACCTCCTGGGACTTGTAACCCCTCAACCCCCGACCGTCGATGTATTGGCCTGTTGGGAGAAAAAAATACATTTCTCTGAAGAGACAGTGAGGACTGCAGTGAGGCAGAGACACAAGGTATCTGGCCTTTTGCCCAGTACTGTGAAACATAAGACTAAACACTATCAGTTTAACGTATCATTTACAATAGAAAGCTGAGAGGCTGTGAGACCCAATGGAGAGAATGTGGTGGAAAAACTGCATGAAAAATAAGAACGAAGAGCAAACATCTGCTTCATGCAAGTGAAAAAAAGAGAAATGCACTTTCCAGCAGAGTTTTATTCCCTTGTTTATTGCTGAAGGATTGTGAATAAGTTTCCTTTGAACATGATGGATCATTAAAGTAATGGTGTACTGTGGTTTTGGTCTTTTTCTGCTTAGATGTTTCTTCTTTTTAATACAAATTTCTATCTGTGTCTTTGTCTCTCCTGAGAGCTGCTTTTGCTCTACTTACCAGGAAACACTTTCTAGATATGTAAATTTATAAAAAACAAGAAAGAGTGAAAAAGTGAGTATGTGTGCGTGGGAGAGACACATTGTTGGATTTGTTTTAACACTGGGAAATCAGGGACAACTGTGGGACTGAAGGCAACATGTGTGTCTAAGAGAACATACATGTACTATAAATGTGGTGTGTCGTTATTCTATTTGTGTACTTGCATTATATCTATTCTGGTAACAATTATATATATATATATATATATATATATATATATATATATATATATATACATATACATATATATATATATGCACATGTATGTGTGTGTGTGTGTGTGTGTGTGTGTGTGTGTGTGTGTGTGTGTGTGTGTGTGTGTGTGTGTGTGTGTTTCAGTGTTACCAGAATCTGTAAAGTTGCCATATCCTCCTGTTTATTCATTCTCCTGTGTTAAACTACAATGAGTATTCTTTTATTCATAATAGTCATAATTACATAATAAAATTTGTAGTTAATGTAAAGTGCTTGACAAAAGGATTAATAAGCCTTGAACCTGATAAAATTTTCCAATGTCTTGGTTTATTTTTAAGAATAAATATCTAAAAGTGTAGCAAGAAACGTATTTAGCAACCTTTTTTTTGATTCCCCTAAATAAAACACCCTACCTTCAGAAGTCAGCTTAATAGTAAACAATCCACCTTTGTGTAAATGAATCTCAGTATAAATGCAGCTGTTCTGTTTCTGGCCTCAGAGGTTCATTAGAGAACATTAGAGAACAAACGACACCAGGAAGACCAAGGGACATGGCAGTCAGGTCAGAGAAAGCTGTACAAAAGCCAAGAGCAGGGTTGGGTATAAAACAACACCCCACGCTTTGAACATCTGTTTAATTCCCCATGTGAAAATGGACAGTGGAGGGCATCAGTCAGAGAAGCAGAAATGTAGTCCCCGGTAACTCTGGAGGAGCTGCAGAGACCCATAGCACAGACGGGAGAATCTGTTGAGAGGTGAATTGTTACATATGTACTCCCCTTATCTGGCATTTTATGGAAGTGTAGAAAGAAGAAAGCTATTGTTGAAAGAAAGCCGTAAAATGTCCCATTTACAGTGACTGACAAGCTGTGTGAGCGACATGTCTAATTAGACGTTTTGGCCTACATGCAAAATGCCATGTGTGGTGGAAAGCCAACTCCACACATCATCCTGAACACATTATTTAGAAGCTGAAACACTGCAGTGATGCAAAGGTGATGCTTTTCTTTAGTTAGGACTAAAAGACTGCTTGACGTTGATGGGACGATGGGTGGAGTTAAATATGTGAACTTAAAATCAAGATCCTGGAAGAAAATCCCTTGGAAGCTAAAAAAAGACTGAACAAAAAGATCAGAGGTTTACCTTTAAGCGCATCAACGACCTAAGACACACAGCCATAGACGTTATGAAAATGTGTCCAAACGGCCTAGTCAAAGCTCAAACTTAAGTTCAGTTGAAATATGTGACAAGGCTTGAAAATTGGCATTCACAGACAGCATCCATTTAATATGACTGCGCTTAAGTTATGAAGGATTGGGGAAATATTTCAGTCTGTAGATTTGCAAAGACACCAAAGAGCTATGTACTACTTTCTGTTAGTTTAATAAACACCCCCTCCCCTCTCCAATACATGGAAGTTAGTGGTTGCAATGTGACCAAATGTAAAAGAATTCAAGGGTCGTGAAGGATTTTGCTAGGCACTGTATAATTATTGACAGGAAATCGAATACGTTTCCCCCCAAACACGTTTTATAGACAGATGGACACAACATGTTTGCAAGTCCCAACCATCCCCCAGGACCGTCTTTGTAATGTCAGAACTGCTATGTTTCTTTGATGCCAAAAATCATACAGCAGCGTTAACCTGAGCATGTGCACCGCCTAGCCAGCTCTCACCTTGGTGACCCGTGGCAGAAAGTCAATGACAAGACATGCACCGTTCCTCACTGGGGGCCCAGCACTCCACTTTAGCGGCCAATTTCCTCGACAGTCATTAGCTAACTGCTAAACCCCGACCCAGGCACGGCTTAATAACAGAGCCTGATTACAGCACAAAAGCAGGTGATTAGAAATTACAGGAAACGTGTTGTATTTTTTTTTTGTTTTTTTTTTACACAAACTTGTTCCGAGTGGAAAGCGAGCATATGTTCGAAAATGAGCCTGTAAAGTGATTTTGGATTTCTCCCACCACCTCTCTACAGCGCTGGCAGCGAGTGTCATTCAAGATGTGGCCTTTCCACACTCATAAAGAACACATAAAACACACATTGTGCACTCGTTAAGTACTTACAGAGGTGAGATTTATGTGACGGGGTCTGGTTTTCCAGATAGAGACCGCCGCTGTCTATTGAAATGCCTGCGATGTATTTAAGAAGCGCTTCAGCTTGAATGCCAATATGATTGTGTAAAACAGGGATTTTTTTTTTTTTTTTTTGACACAAAGGAGAGTGTAAATGAAGCTGCTCCCAATGCAGAATCCAGTCCAATTACAGTGGATGTGACAAATCTACACACACCTGCCTTGTTGTTGTAACATAAAAGAATGAGACCAAGATAAACGATCTCAGATCTTTTATTTTTTCAACTTGAATGTGAACTATACCCTGTACAATCCATCTAAATCCCCACAGGAAAAAATCTCAGGGAGAAATAAACTTGTGCTTTTATTAAATTCCAGATATTTTGCCGCAATGTGTTGGGAGATTTTAGCCAGGCCTAGATTTCTTATTTGGAAGAAAATAATTCAGTTTTATAAATCTACTTGGTTGTGCTAATGGATATTTGCCATATGTACAACCCAACCAGAACCAATCTGAACCTGTCAGGATTCTCTGTGCTGCTCTACTCTAACTCTATTCCACAGGTGTGTCTGGTTGGCTGAGGAGGCGTGGCCCACACCTGCAGCTCGTTGCAGGCGGCTTCCTCTGGCTTCTTAAGCAGAGCGCTGACAGATGGAAGACGCCAGAGCCTTAACCAGTCGTGGTACGACGTGGCCTCTGTCCCTACGCTCGGACACCAGCTTGTGAGTTTTTGCTCTTCGTTTTTTGACTAATTTTTGGATCTCTGTTTGCCTCAGATTTTTGTGCTTGGATGCACTCACCCGTCTTGACGTCTCGTTCCGAAGAAACAGACCAGCAGAACCGCCTGCTCAGATTTTGCTCTGGCGCTCCCCTCATACTTCCTGGATGTTACCCAGCGAGGCCTGAGTTCCCCTCTCCCGGTTCCTGCTGGTTCTGCATTCACTCTGGTCAATCCATCTGTCAACCGTTGCCGACGAGGTTCGCTCAGGATCCCTCGCCAGTTACATCAGCCGTCCTCAGCCACCAGCCGCCTAACTCCAGCTGAGTAGAATCATAGAGTATTCCCGACGCTACTTCTTCCCGGTTAGGTCCGCCCGGCTAAATGGTAAGCAGCGCACTTCTAGCTATTCCCCTGGTTCAACTTTCAGAGTTTCTGACTTCCTCTTTCTTACAGACTCGCCAGCCTTGACGTTCTGACCCAGCCGACTCACCCGTAGTCCCGTCCTTAGATCTGCTTGTTTCTTATAATAACATCTTAAAACTGTGTTTTGCCTCCCGATCGTATCTGCATGTGGACTCGTCACCTGAAAACCATGACAGAAGAAGGCTCTGGCCACCAAAGTCCAGCGGATACGTTCGGGCGGCAGTTAGCCGCACAGCAAGAGCAGATGCAGTCGCTAGGTTTAGCCGTAAATTCAACACAGGAGCAGCTTCATAGATTAGCCGCTCAGTTTAGCCAGCTCATGGACACAGTTACTTCCGCGATGACGTCGCCTGTCACTCAAAACATTAGCACCCCGCCTCCCGTCGCTCCGAGCACTGATAATCAGCTTTGGGCTCCGCCACTTGAGAGCGCGTCACCTAGTCCGGAGAAATTCTCTGGTGACCATGGGAGTTGCGGAGGTTTCCTTTTCCAGTGTAAACTGGTGTTTAACCGATCCCCCCAGACTTTCGCCTCAGATGAGGTTAAGATATCTTATGTACTACGACTCCTAACAGGTAAAGCACTTAGTTGGGCTGAGGCTCGATTCCCTGATTGTCAGTCATTCGGGGTTACTTTTCAGGAATTCGTTACCGAGTTTAAGACTATTTTTTCGCCCGAGTTAGATTCGGCTCATCAGTCTCGTCATCTCCTTTCGTTAAAACAGCGCGGTCGACGCGTATCTGACTTCTCAGTGGAGTTTCGTACGGTTGCCGCAGCGGCGGATTGGCAACCTAGACCGTTAAAGGCAGTATTTTTTCAGGCTCTTGATGAGTCCCTTAAGGATGAATTAGCCCGGGTGGAGGAACCCGGGGATTTTGAGGATTTTGTGGCGCTAGCCATCCGGTTGGATACCCGGCTACGTAGTCGGAGCCGAGTTAGACAGAACCAAGTCATGCGATCATCCACCCCTTCCACGCTCACCCATAGGGAACCGCGGTCCGCTCCATCACCTCCTGAACCCATGCAGTTGGGCCAGGTTGGTTTAACCAATAAGGAGCGTCAACAGCGTTTCGCGGGCAACTTATGTCTATACTGTGGAGGGGAAGGTCATTTCCTTAAGGATTGTCCGGTTCGGCCAAAAGATCCAGTCCACCGTTCGTAACGGGGAGAACGGTGGACGTTAATAGTTCTAGCCCCCGAGTAGTAACTAAGGCGCCATCTCTTTCTCGCTTACATTTACCAGTGACGTTAATGTTTGATCAGGATACTTTCGATGTCTCGGCTCTAGTTGATTCCGGTTCGGACTTCAACCTAATTGACCAAACCGTAGTGGATCAGCTTCGTGTGCCGGTCGAACCTTTACCCGAGCCTCTCCGGGTGTCGTCCTTGGATGGGCAGAGTTTAACCTTAATCACCCATCGCACTCGACCTCTAGTAGTGATAGTTTCGGGTAACCACCGGGAACAACTTTCGTTTTTTGTGTTCCCTGTAAAGCGTTCACCCGTTGTTTTGGGTTTAGCCTGGTTAAGTGTCCACAGCCCGCAGTTTAACTGGGCCGAGTCCCGATTAGAATCTTGGTCTCCAGCTTGTCATTCTCGTTGCTTACAGTCCGCTCGTCCTGTATCTGTTACCCCTTCCCCTGAGACAGAGTCTGGGGACGTTCTTGACCTATCGCTAGTTCCGGAGGAATACCACGATCTTCAGAGAGTATTCAGTAAGACTCAGGCTTGTTCACTTCCCCCACATCGCCCTTACGATTGCGCTATTGACCTTTTGCCTGGGGCTCCACTACCGGTGAGTCGGCTCTACAACATCTCCAGGTCAGAACGTCAAGCGCTCGAGAAGTATATAGGGGAATCTCTAGCTACGGGGTTAATCCGTCCTTCATCCTCCCCATTGGGCGCGGGGTTTTTTTTCGTTGGTAAGAAGGATGGAACCCTTCGACCCTGTATCGATTATCGAGGGCTTAACCAAATAACCGTTAAGAACAAGTACCCGCTCCCTCTATTATCCTCAGCCCTCGAACCAGTCCAGAATGCTAAGATCTTCACTAAACTTGATCTGCGCAACGCTTATCATTTGGTTCGGGTGAGACAGGGGGATGAGTGGAAGACGGCCTTTAAGACCCCGCTAGGTCACTTTGAATACTTAGTCATGCCTTTTGGTTTGTGCAATGCCCCGGCAGTTTTTCAAGCATTAGTGAACGATGTCCTTCGGGATTTTCTGAATGTTTTTGTTTTCGTTTATCTTGACGATATCCTGATTTACTCTCGTGACCTAGAACAACATAAACAACACGTCCGTCTTGTTCTCCAGCGATTATTAGAGAATCGCTTATTTGTTAAGGCCGAGAAGTGTGATTTTCACCAGTCTTCTGTTTCCTTTCTTGGTCTGATTTTAGAGGGCGGACAGGTGAAGTCTGATCCAGAAAAGATA
This sequence comes from Fundulus heteroclitus, assembly GCF_011125445.2. NCBI lineage: Eukaryota > Metazoa > Chordata > Actinopteri > Cyprinodontiformes > Fundulidae > Fundulus > Fundulus heteroclitus. The sequence continues at coordinate 21,144,338 of NC_046375.1, forward strand.
AGGGCAGTGGTGGAATGGCCTGTTCCTGAGTCGCGCAAACAGCTCCAACGCTTTCTTGGTTTCGCTAACTTCTATCGGCGCTTTATCAGGAACTATAGTCAGGTAGCATCTCCTTTACATGCTCTCACTTCCCCCAAAGTACCTTATGTCTGGAGTCCAGAGGCCGAGGAGGCTTTCAGTAAACTTAAGGCCCGTTTTTCCCAGGCTCCCATACTAGTTCACCCCGACCCAGCCAAACAGTTTATCTTAGAGATCGATGCCTCTAATACCGGGGTGGGAGCGGTTTTGTCCCAACAGTCGGAGGTAGACTGTAAGTTGCACCCTTGTGCGTTCTTCTCCCGTCGATTATCACCAGCAGAGCAGAACTATGATGTAGGTGATCGTGAGCTACTAGCTATTAAACTAGCGTTGGAGGAGTGGCGGCACTGGTTAGAGGGATCCGAGCAGCCCATCATAATATGGACAGATCACAAGAACCTCTCCTATCTGCAGTCAGCCCGTCGACTCAACTCTAGACAGGCCCGTTGGTCTTTGTTTTTCTCTCGATTCAACCTCACCATCACCTACAGACCCGGCTCCAGAAATGTCAAGCCTGATGCACTGTCCCGTCTGTTTACATCTTCTGAACAAGAGAGGGAGCCGGAACCGATTCTTCCTCCCACCTGTACGGTTGGAGCGCTGCATTGGGATCTGGAGGACAGAATCAGACAGGCCCAACTCTTAGACCCGGACCCAGGTACAGGGCCACCTGGGCTTAAGTACGTTCCCCAGTCTGTTCGTCCTGAGGTTCTACGTTGGAGTCATGACACGAAGTTTTCCGCCCATCCGGGCATTTTTAGAACCCAGTCCCAGGTCTCCCGGCGATTCTGGTGGCCTTCATGGACGAAGGATGTTCGAGAATATGTTCTCGCCTGCCCCGTTTGCGCCCAGAATAAGTCTTCTACACAGCCACCTTCCGGTTTGTTAAATCCTCTTCCCATCCCCAGACATCCATGGTCCCACATAGCGATTGATTTCGTTACCGGTCTCCCATTGTCCCAAGGTATGTCAACTATTTTGACGGTAGTTGATCGGTTTTCTAAGTCTTGTCATCTTATTCCCATCCGCAAATTACCCAACGCACTCCAGACAGCTCAGCTTCTTATCAGACATGTGTTCAGACTTCACGGCATCCCTGTTGATATCCTCTCTGACCGGGGTCCTCAGTTTATCTCCCAGGTCTGGCGGCACTTTTGCTCTGCTCTGGGTGCCCGTTATACACTCACCTCTGGATATCATCCTCAGACTAATGGCCAAACTGAACGCATGAACCAGCAACTAGAAACTACTCTCCGCTGCCTTACGTCATCTTCACCCTCCGACTGGAACAAGTTTTTGCCCTGGGTGGAGTATGCCCTTAATTCACACATCACCTCAGCTACTGGACGTTCACCTTTTGAGGTTGCTTTGGGATATCAGCCTCCACTTCTACCCACAGAGGAACTCAGGATTCCTTTCACATCCGTAAACGACTACATTGCTCGCTGCCAGGACATCTGGAGATCAACCATCACTGCCCTCACTCGCACCGCAGAGCGGAGCAAGAGGTTTGCCGACCAGCACCGCCGACCAGCTCCTCAGTATCGCCCCGGTCAGAAGGTTTGGTTATCTTCCAGAGACGTTTTGTCCAATCCATCCGCTAAGAAGCTTGCTCCCCGGTTCACTGGTCCCTATGAGATAGAGACAGTGATTAACCCGAGCACTGTCCGTTTACGTTTGCCCCCTCACTCCCGAGTACACCCTACTTTTCATGTGTCCCAGATCAAGCCCGTTTTGGACAGCAACTTGTGCCCTCCTTCCGGACCCCCTCCACCCTCCCAGGACAGTCAGAACCCTCGGGTTCTCAGGGTTGTGGATGCCCGTCGGCGAGGTAGGGGTCACCAATACCTCGTCGACTGGGAGGGTCGTAGCTCTGAGGAGCGCTCGTGGGTTTCCGCAGCTACTATTTTGGATAAGGACTTGATTTCAGATTTTTGGGCTACTCAGCCCAGCACCTCTTCGTCTGGGCCGCCAGGAGGCGGCCGTTGAGGGGGGGGTAGTGTCAGGATTCTCTGTGCTGCTCTACTCTAACTCTATTCCACAGGTGTGTCTGGTTGGCTGAGGAGGCGTGGCCCACACCTGCAGCTCGTTGCAGGCGGCTTCCTCTGGCTTCTTAAGCAGAGCAGCTGACAGATGGAAGACGCCAGAGCCTTAACCAGTCGTGGTACGACGTGGCCTCTGTCCCTACGCTCGGACACCAGCTTGTGAGTTTTTGCTCTTCGTTTTTTGACTAATTTTTGGATCTCTGTTTGCCTCAGATTTTTGTGCTTGGATGCACTCACCCGTCTTGACGTCTCGTTCCGAAGAAACAGACCAGCAGAACCGCCTGCTCAGATTTTGCTCTGGCGCTCCCCTCATACTTCCTGGATGTTACCCAGCGAGGCCTGAGTTCCCCTCTCCCGGTTCCTGCTGGTTCTGCATTCACTCTGGTCAATCCATCTGTCAACCGTTGCCGACGAGGTTCGCTCAGGATCCCTCGCCAGTTACATCAGCCGTCCTCAGCCACCAGCCGCCTAACTCCAGCTGAGTAGAATCATAGAGTATTCCCGACGCTACTTCTTCCCGGTTAGGTCCGCCCGGCTAAATGGTAAGCAGCGCACTTCTAGCTATTCCCCTGGTTCAACTTTCAGAGTTTCTGACTTCCTCTTTCTTACAGACTCGCCAGCCTTGACGTTCTGACCCAGCCGACTCACCCGTAGTCCCGTCCTTAGATCTGCTTGTTTCTTATAATAACATCTTAAAACTGTGTTTTGCCTCCCGATCGTATCTGCATGTGGACTCGTCACCTGAAAACCATGACAGAACCAATATCAAGCTATTGACAGCCATCCCCCTTGACATATTGCACTCTTGTGTTTTTATTGGTTATGAAGAAATGTCCAGTTTTTGCAACATTGCTGTTTTTTCACATGGATTCTAATTATTAATGCCTGTATTATAGTGGATTTTTCTGTCTCCTTCTGCTGACTTATACCTTTATGGAATTATGCCATTTTTGATCCTATGTCTAAAGCATGTCAATAAGGAACATGTCAAGAAAGTTATTCTAGGATAGCTTAGCTGTATTTATGGGTAATTGATTTACTATAAATGAAGACAGATGTGCATTAAAGAAGACTGAATCAATATCGGGTTTAACCAAGAATTAGTTTAAGGAGTGAAGGGGACACGGGTCAAAGTGGTCTACTGATATTTTAAAGGGGACATATAACTTTTTTTAAATCCTTCCTTTTGATGTACAAATCATTCAGTTGGGTCTATATAAAGTGGAACTGTAATGCTTTGGTCTTATTTGCTTGTAAATTTAGCTCCACAGCCTCTTTTGCTCTTGTTCTGAGGTTCGGAATCTTCACCAGTTCTTCGGTTCGGAGGTTTTTCTGAGCAACTCATTTTGGTGCCGTCTCTTTAAATGCAAATGAAGCCCTTCACACCCCACCCCTTCCAGGCCTCAGACCGTTCCACTCCACATCTGTTCGACCATTTTTGTAGTATGCCGGGGGACAGTGTAGTAATGAATCGTGCGAGTTCATACACCCAACAATTGAACACTTTCACGTATCGCAGTACCTGGTGAGACTACATTGAACTTTTCTAGAAACTCCAAACATACAAAAACATTTCTTTAACTTTGGTCTCAAATATCAGTCATTGAGGGCCGGTGTTCAGCAACTTATAGATGTGTCTTGCTTCAACACACCTGACTCCAATATGAGCTCATTAGCAGAGTTTGATTGCATTTGATTCAAGTGTTTAGGGCAAAGGACCCATCTAAAAGCCACCACTGATTCATTGGCTAACAAAGTAGATTTTGCATGTTATATCCCCTTTAAAATCAACTCCAATCTGAAACATTTCCCAGTGGGTTAAAAAAGTACAACTCGTGATTCACAAACCTTTGCATACCGCTGCCTGGCTACTGCAACTCCAGACAACACCATTCAAAAAAAAAAAAAAAAAAAAAGAAATCCAAGCTATCGCTTTAAAACACTGCAAGGCATCCACTCAAGAAAAAGCCAGCAGGAATCCAAAGAACAGGTACTGAACAGGTACTGGCATGACAAAAACCAAACAGAAGGTGAAGAAAACCCATACAACAGAAAACTGCACAGTACATACACAGCAGGAGCTAATAAAAATGAACAACAGGTGTGTGATATACACAAAGACCAGATGAATGACAAGTGAGGCAGGCTCCGACCATACAAGAGAACAAGTTCTACAAACTAAAAGTGAGAGAAATGTGACAAAAACACAGGATATGAAAGATGGTCAATACTAGCTCAGATGATAATTGAGGTAAAATATATATGAGACATAACCATTTTTACAAAGAAATGATGTCCATAATCTATCAAAACACTTCAAAGCAAGGAAAAAACACCAGGATTGCTTGTTTCATTTAATTTTATCCCAGCCTCATTTAAATTAAAAGCAAATACAGAATTAAATAAATTTCAAAGACATGAACACCAAAAATGAATGGACAGCCGCCACCAAGACAGGCTTTGAACAGATTACCTGGAGTAGTGTGTAAAGGTTGCTATTAGATCCCGCTAAGTAGAGAAATGTCATGTTCCAGTAACATGACCCTTGTTAGATGACTTATGAAATTTGAAATAACTCAAACTGAAAATGTTCATATCCATGGGATTTCACACTATTTCAGTGGACATTAACCGTTGATTGAGGCCTTGTGAATTTGCTAGACCGGCTGTAACTGATATATCCGTGCTATCATGTGTAGAAGATAGCATGTTCCCGAGCTCTTTCAGGTCTCGATGTATTTTGGAAATTAATAGTGACACAGTGATTATCAGCTGATCAGTCCAACTGATACAACCGGTAGCACCCACACCCGTAAGTTTCCACAGGAACTTGGGCTGCACAATATTGTGATGGTTGATATTGTTATGATATTGTGATGATATCTCAGCATTATGTTTGATCTTGTAGCCCTAATAGTAGATAGATAGTAGTTAGATGCTGTTTGGCTCAAAGGACATACACAATAATGGGCTTGTGTGAACATGTAGACAATCATTATCTGCTAATGTACCATAATGCATGCACTTACTAAATAATTTTCTGATTTTGCAATACCAAAAAAATGCAGAATACATCTAAAAATTCTTCCCTCAGAGATCATTCAAGTATGAAGTCCCTCTGCAACAGGCGGTGTCATTGCCAATGCTAATGTGTCTTTAATGCAGCAGGTTACACCCTTAGACGTTAAAATCAAAACATTTAGGCAGACCTGCTCACTGGAGGCAGAGGCGAGCCTTGTAAAAATGAATTATTGATGGCATACGAGGCTCCTTTCTGACTGGGAACAATGTAACCGGCACATCTGAGCTCTTTAAAATCAAGGTCTCTCTGCTCGCTTTCATGTTCTGACGAGAGCTCAGCCTCCAAGCCACAAGACATTCCTTGATTAACTGGTGATGTCCAAGTCTCTTTCTCGGAGGCACCGCAGTCCTGTCGGGACAGAGCACGTTATTGTTGGGATACCTGCATAGCTGCATGATTGGTGTCAAATAAACACGGTGCTAAAGCTGCAGTGCTAGAGGTCTTTTTACCTGTAATTATTGCATGGCTAGCTTTCTACTGTGGGACGGCTGCCAGCTTGCTTTGGCTTTTATGGGGCTTCTGGTCTTTTCTTGTGGTTGTCATGCTGCAATTAAAACTGTCTCCAATCGCTGGGTGGCAAAAGGCACTGAGACAGACTCTTGTCTCTCTCTCTCACACACAGACACACATACAATATGCATGCGTTCAAGTGCACACGCGCGCACACAAACACACCGTGGAGTCTCTGGCTGGAGGCAATGGGAAAGCGTATGATATAGGAAAAACATAGTTAATTACATTTGACAGGTATCTATTAAAGTGCATTCTTAGACCATAGAGGCCTTCACACATCTAATGGAAACACACACTCAACTGCTGCCCATGAATAATAGGGCTTCCAAGCCAAAAGCTTTGGGTTCCCCCCTTATCTCACCAACATCAAGCATCTGTCAGCGAATAGACAAATCACCACTAATCAAATCCACAAAAGTATAAACCAAGGTCTCACACTGGTATTCAGGTGCTTTTTAATTAGTTATTCAGGGATTCTATTCACTTTTGAGTTAACACTCACTTGAATCCCTCATGAGACGGAGCAAAAGCTCTCCTGTTTATTACAGACAATAGTGGTGTGATTATAATCACGGCACTTTCCTCCTGATTCCGCCATCAAAGAGAAGATGTATGGACGGCAGAAATGCTGGAGTTGTGACCTGCAGGGGAAATGTCCACATGCACAGGTGAGTATATCTGTGCATTAAGGTGGAGATAGTTTCTGCCTTTCTCTTTGTTCACTCTCAGACTGTTTGCCTGTTGACAATGTTGTCCAGTCTTTAGTGTTCTTTCATCTAATCTGCCTGAAGTCTGGCAGATTAGTCATCTTTGAAATCCAATTTGGGCAACTGATAAAAAATACTCCAGAAAATAAGACAGGAGGCAGGCTGTATTTAAAATAACACAACAGAAATAAGACTTCATAATTATTGACAAACGCTTGTGGATCAAATCAAGTCAGTCATTCAGATAACAGATATGGCAAGGGAAATCTCTTTCTATCTTTCTTTTTTCTTTGACAAGACAATAGGTGTAAACACCCATGCAAAAACAGCATCCACACCTGGTAAAAGTGCATGAAAAACTACTAAAAAAGTGTTTGGTTGTTATTAAAAATTTTCAATTATCTTTGAAATATTGATGTTTTAGTTTCAGTACACATAGTCAGTTTAGGAAAAAAATCCTGTTTTTATATATATATATATATATATAGATATAGATAGATAGATAGATAGATAGATAGATAGATAGATAGATAGATAGATAGATAGATAGATAGATAGATAGATAGATAGATAGATAGATAGATAGATAGATAGATAGATAGATAGTTAGATAGATAGATAGATAGATAGATAGATAGATAGATAGATAGATAGATAGATAGATAGATAGATAGATAGATAGATAGATAGATAGATAGATAGATAGATAGATAGATAGATAGATAGATAGATATTCTTTCTTTTATATATTTATAATCTTGTTGCACTTTAGGTTGGGTTGGGTTAGGTTAGTTTTATTCCCTGAAGGACAAAATGTAATCAAAGTTCGAATTTGAATCTAACTTCTCACGATGCTTTACTGGAAAAGTTTTGAGCAAGTTAGGATCACAAACATCATCTCTGTCTCGATTGTTTGTAAGTTTCAAACATATGTAATAATAGGGATTTGCTCATTAATAGTTGTTCCAGATCTTTGGCTACATCCAGAAATCCGAATTGAGAACCCCTGCTCTACACATTGGAGCTAAAAAGTCTTCAAAATTGTGTTAAAATGTGACCGTGATAAGTCATCTTCAGAATAAAACAAGACATATATATTTGGATTATAACTGAAAGAAATTGAGGGAACATTGTGAAAATGAAAAACAGGTGCAAATCCTAGTTCCATAAGACAATACAGCCATGAACTTTCTCAACAGTAATGTAAAAAGATTTAGACAAAACGGTTAAAATATGTTTATTTTCACAAATAATGAAAGAAAGCTTAAAAGGAAAAGCCATAAGGTGTGGGAGGCATGTCACTCTGTAATGCAAATGCTCATGTATGGATGTAAAAACAAAATAGGAGAGAGAAGAGTGAAATACCACCAAAAAAAAAACAACACAATGGAAATACCACACTAAGCTAATATACTAACATAAGGTTACTGTACATCTGCGTATGTACCCACCTAATCCCTGCTCCACATACTTCCTTCACTGCAATCGATGAAGCATTGAAGTACATCAGGATCCAAAGGAGAGGAGAACAAGCAACAGGTGCAGTATCATTTCACACCAGAAACCATGAAAAAGTGCATCCACCACATTTTTGCTTTTGAATAATAGGCCTGAAGAAACAGAGAACAATGAACAAGTCTCTGGTTTGGAAATTAAATAAAAAAAATGTACATATGTGTCATAGTCAGCATGATAGGAGTACTGCCACAAACATAATCATCAAAATTAAAGGGACAAAATATCTATGAGTGACATTTGTGTATACCCACAGCTGATCGAGGTATTGTACAGACAGTACAGCTACAGCGCACAGACCAGTCAGACTAAGCCTTAAATACTTTCTGACACATGCTTTTGTTTCTCTCTCCACAAATCTGAAAGTGGAGCATTAACTAGGATAAAATCATAACAGAAAAGGCACGAATAACCAACAAGAGAAGCCTGTCACTTGTCTGTTTATTTTGTTTAGTTCTTGTATATTTTTGGTGGAACTGGAAATGTTTTGCATCGCTTGTTCTTTTGTACTTACTGGACATATTTGGTCCTGCCCTGCTACCCAGCCCTAAATAGATCACACTCGTTCAAGCAAGCTCACGATTTATGAGATCCCGGACGGGCCCCCGCTTTGCTCAAAAGTCTTGGCAAATCATGGAGTGACAAGGGATAAAGGTCTGCTAATGCTGCAGCACAGATCTAAAACAAAAAGATGTTTAGTTTAGGAGTCAACCATCATACACTCACATGAATTCCTAAACCATCACTTTTTTAAAATTAATTCCAGCAGTAAGTTTTCTTTTGCATTATAGAAAATGTTAACTAAAGATTTCCTTGACATTTTCTCATTTGCATCCTTCAGCTAAAGTCAATGATTGCAGAGAGGCTAAAAAGGAAAACATGATTTGACTTTATAAAGGCATCAGGCAGGAGAGGAATACTCAACATTATGTTTACAAAACTGCAGTAAAGATTCTCACCAGTATTGGAAGAAACATGAAGCAACAGCAATATAACTAGATGACTGTTCATAACTCATAAAAAGGACATGAAACTGGTCAGGAAGGCTTCAGAGAACCTGGCATCAACAATAAAAGAGTTGAAGTAATTTCTGGTTGGTGCAGGTTTTGTGTCCTACATGTGACCAAAATCTGGACTAGGAAGTAGGATCGAAAAACAAAATAATTTACCTCCAAAGAAAATATTTAGGGCTGGCTAAAATCTCCCGAAACCTTGTGGAAAAATGTGCTGCGGTGTCAGGAAACCAAAGCTGAATTTTAAAGACAAACTAAGTAATTTTCGAGTGCCGCTCCCCCTACAGGACCTTGGTGAAAGAAAGAGATTTGTGTATGCCGGATTATGCCCAGAGTCACCGGCGCCTTTGTCTGTAGCGTAGCGGGAGCAGGTCTATTTATAGTTCGTGAACTAGTGGCTTAGTTTGTTGCCCAAATAAGAGTCTTCACTGTCAAGAATAAGCAGAATAAACTGTAACCTGTGACTCACAAAGTTTACAAGAGACAGAAAAAAACAAGCCAGTTGTCACTTATAATAAGCAAATTTGGTAACACTGCTATTGGTGCCAATGGCCTTAAATCGGGCGGCCGCAACATTGTTCGTCTTACCGCCAGAACAGGAGCAGAGCTGAAAGACCGCCTCGGGGTTGGCGCTCAGAAAGTTGCAAGTGTGGCTTTTCGGCCAGGGACACTAGCGGGAGATGACAGATCTCTCAATGCCAGAGAACACCTGAACAGACTTGTTGTTCAGGTGGATAAAATCACAAACTGTTCTAGATACCAGTCAGTTTTTAAACCAAAACCTTTAGCTTACTGCTAGAAAGCTGAAGAGGAAGATGGATCAAAAAAAAGAATGACCAGAAGTAAATCCAACTTTTGGAGTGGCCTTGTCAGAGTCTAGAACTGACAGACGTTCTACAGGGTGACCTGGAGAGGCCTGTGGACAAGAAACTTTGGTCATTGCTTCCAAGTCAAGAGGTGGAATGCTGACTGAAGCTTACCGAGGAAGACTGAATGCCGAAACTGAATCAAAGGTGATTCAAAAAGGTTTTACTTTAAGGGTGTCAAGGTTCATTCAACCAGGTTCTAACAGCTTTTCTAATTTCTTACATTAACACATTCGTGTTCTGGACTGCACAGTTGTGCAGTTGGTAGTACTGTTGCCTTGCAGTGGGTTCAACTCCCAACCTGGGGTCTTTCTGTATGGAGGTTGCATGTTCTGTCTGTGCCTACGTGGGTTCTCTCTGGGTACTCTGACTTCCTTCCACAGTCCAAAAAACAGACCAAATTGCTCCTAGGTAAGAGTATGTGCATGCATGGCTGGTTGTCCTGTGCACTGGTAACCTGTCCTGGGTGCACCCTGCCTCTCGCCCCCAAACAGGTACCCAGTTACAGAAGAGGGATTGATGGAAGATTTATATTGGTACAAGCTACATGTCGCGTTTATGTTAGGTTGAGATTTTGATATGATTTAGCATGGTGGGTTTTTTAGCATGCCTCTGTGGGATTGATCATGTAGTGACCGTTTCTCTGATCTAACGCTTAATCTACTTGGAGTAGCTATTTTATGTTAATGTTTCCATTTAAGTAAAGCACCGCCGATGGTGTGGGAATTTCCTCCCTAACCCAATCAGCAACATTGGTTTAGTCTTTTTTCACACTGATTCTGAGTTTTATTTTCATAAAACATCCCCTCCCACAGCTCCAGGTTTCTCCCTGTCCAATCTCCTATCATTATGAGGGCTAAAGGATCACACACAAAGCCAGGAAAAGATTATGATGATAGTTTTGCTGCCTGCCCCCCTTTGTCTCTGTCCGCATTCCTCTGAAATGAAAGGCGGTGAAAATTACCTGAGGGTTTGATGCTTCAAGTCTTTTGACATCTACCTGGAGGAGCAGGTCTGGTCTTCTTAGATGTAGCGGGTTTCTCTTTTCTTTTTTGTTTTCACTGTCCAAGTGGAAAAAAAAAAAGGGCTGAAAAAAACAGGGAGTGCCCAGTCCTTTCACGAAACTGCACACGTTCAAAAGCCAACATTTATTGGCATGGAGAGCTATTCCTCGTGTGCTCGCCAGCATTTCACGGAACAACTGACAAGTGCTCCGAGTGTTAGTTACAGTCATGGACAGCTAGTCAGGATTCACTCTAAATATCACGGCAGGTCAGGGGAAAAGAAGCGTGTAGGTATTTAAGTGTGTATTTAAGTAGGCCATACATCAAAACATTTTAGAGTGACATGTGTGTGTGGGGAAAGTGCTAATACGGCCCCCGAGCTGATTCCATCCAACCTCCTGCCAATGTCAGAATCCAGCTGAATTTGCTTTCCAAGATGTTCTTCTAAGGTAAAGCCAGCAGTCAGTTGTATCTCGGCTGGTAGCCGTTTCCGACGCTTTGGTAGTGTAGCATCAAAGTCGCGGGGCACACATATATTCCGCAGGATTAGAGCGGCGTAAAAGGACAGCCCCAGCCCATTCACTGTTGGCACGGCCGCCACAGCCTCGGCACAAGTGAGTTTTTAATGCATTCCATTTAACTTTAATTACTCCAATCTCTGCGAGGGCACACAGGAAGAAAAGGCCCGGGCGTTTGTGCCGAGCAGATTACCCCACTGCCCTGCCAAGTCCGCGGCGCGCTGCATCCTAAGATAGAATTCAAATTCAAATGTGGGCTAAAGAAAGTGCAGCTGTCACCCCTCTGGCCTGCGAAGCCCCAGCCGGATCAAAGATGAGCTGTCCTCCTCCCCTGCCCGTGTAAAAATGAGCTGTCCTGGCCGTGCCAGTGTCTCGTCCCCCTGGGGCACCTAATCCTCCTCTCCTGACTCCACACTGACAGTCTGAATAAAGGCATTAAACCCCGCAAAATAATTACCAATTAAAACGGATGGAGAAGTCATCAGGTAGTGACTGGGGGGAGAGCAGGCGGAGGCTGCGGAGAGGGATGGAGCTGTGGTGGGTTCCTTTCCTTCCTGCCAAGAACAACCTGTATTCCTCCTTTATGGGTTGTGCTTTTGCAGTTCTGGATGAGTGAGTGACCTTACAGAGTCGTATCAGACCGGGAACAGATTTCTCAAAGCTTTCAGGATGTCAAGGAAAATGTTTGTGAGGCATCCCAACTGAACCAAAGCTAGAAGTAAGTGTACAAGTTTTATAAGCTGCTTTATGTAGGAGTAGTTGTCTTATCTGGTGCCATGCCATCTGGGCAACTTTTGCACTTGGTCCGGATATTGTGAAATTGTAGAGATCACTGGGTATTAATTCACATGGCTCGGCCCGTGGATGTGTGTTGCAGGTACGCAAGTGGGCGCGTTCAGGAGTGAAGTCCACTGTGCTGTGAATGAGCATGTGTGTGCTCGTACCTGTTGTAGGGTGTTATGGGGGTGTTTGCAGACTAGCGTGCCATGAGGCCCGAGGCACTAATCCACCAGCGCCGCACTGCCGAATCCAGGTAAAGTGATCCTAAAGCCTTCTTACCTCTCTCCCTCCCCTGTTCTCCTTGCTCCCCTTTGAGCTCTGACTATTAGCAGTGGCAGAGATCAGACTAGAGAATATCCACTCAACAGACCAGTCTGGACCAGGACCCACAGTTTGACAACTTAATCTCCTCTTTTGACGGCAGGCAAAGAAGAAAACAGGGTATTTGTGGAACAAAGGGGTCCAGACTTGACCATGTTCTTTAAAGACTCTGTCCATGCGCTTGTGAGACAGACTGTATTCCTCTCCCTAATGCACCGTCATTCCTAGGATTATTTTAGTTCCGTCTTCTTGTTACATCCAAAAGCTTTCATGTATTTTATTGGGACTTTGTGTAAGAGTTCAAAGTAATACATATACATACATTTCCAGTTTTCTTTTATCTTTTTTTCTTATCAACTTTACAAATCTCTCCAGGGTGTCCTCACTAATCAGCACAACTGCATTTAACCGCTCATCTTCCTCGATAGTTTTCTCCACTGTTTTATGATCAATAGTTGTTCGTTTTATCTGTCTGTTTACTTGATGATTTGATTATTTTGAAAATGTATTGTTTCTCTAGTTGTTAAATGTCTGGTTGTTTTTTTGTTTTTACCCTCTGTAAAGCACTTTGTGGCAAACCTGAATGAGTCAAATGTGCTCTATAGAGAAAGTTTGATTGATCGGTGGATACTTAAACAGCAGAATAACAAAGACATATTCTTTATATATTTATTGTTTTTGAGAAATTAGCTTTTGTGTTCAGCTCCTCTAAGTCAAAGCTTTGTAAAACAAAATTATGAGTCTTTTGGAATATGTTCACCAGCTTTGTAAATCTACAGACCAAATTTTGCAAAATAGCTCCAGCTAGGTAGGATCATATGGACACCATTAGTGCATTCTTCTGTTTTTTCTTCAGGGATCACCAATTGGATTTAGGGCCTGACTTTGACTGGGCTATTCTAACACATAAATATGATAAATATGTCCAGGATCGCCCTTGTATTCATTTCCATTCATTCCCCCATCAAATCTCATAAGCTTTCCAATCCCTGCTAAAGAGAAGTTCTCCCACAGCATGATGCTGCCACCACCCTGTTTCACTATGGACATGGTGTGTTCAGGGATAATAGCTGTTTCAGTTTTTGACCACACCTAACAGTTTACATATAGACCAAAAAGTAAAATTTTGGTTTGTTGTGTCCCCAACATGGTTTTTCGGGACACCTAAACATTTTATTTAATCAGTGTAAAAGGTCTAACTACAAAAGCATACCAAACTATTCATATTCATATATGTATATTAAAAAAATCATATATTTACTACTTTCGACTACTTTGTGTTGGTCTGCCACATAAAATAGCAATAAAATACATTGAAATTTATGATTGTAATGTGACAAATGTGAAAAGGTTTTCCATTGAGGCTTTTAAAAAGAAGAACACTAGTGTGGAAATTCTGGTTTCAGTTTGAAATTGACACGCCATAAATCAAAGTCAAAATGCAAATATGTATGTTCTTTATCACGCACTGTTTCATAACCTTGATTGAGCAAGGTGGCTCATTACAGCATTTGAACCTACCTGCTCTGTTTGCAACCTGCTGCGGCATTTTACTGATGTTGATCACTTTTGACCGGAGGGATGGTTTGCAGTGCTGATGTGACTTGTCTTTTGGTTATTGTACCTGTGCCAGAATGTCCCTGGGCTAAGTACACTTGGACGGTGGGTGCTGTGATGTGAGTGTATGTGTTTTCATTGTGCAGTTCTGTTGAACCTGTAATTATATCCAGATTTAGCCACCCAGTCAAGCTCATTTTGCTGTCTGTATGCATGCAGTTCACAGTCTGCATGTACTTTCGGCAGGAATTTATGGATGATGCAAATTAGTGTTTTAATTTGGAATTTATGCTCTTGCTTTATTACACTGTCACACAAGTATCAGCTTCAAATTATCATCTTGATTGAACTGAGCTCCGCTTCTGAGGTACAAAATTATCTAAAAGCTGCATCTTTATTTCAAGTTATGGTCAAGGGCCGCCGGAGAGGTTTTAGGCCTAAATCCTTGCTCCGTTGAGATGACAGTCATGCAGTATTCAGAGAGCTTTTCCATAGATTTTATCCAAACTTCAGTGCAATGGGGCTATGATCATGACAAAAATGCAATAGTCATCACCCACCTATAATTTGTTTGGTTTGGATACAAACTGACTTGGAAAAGTAATAACACCCCTTGAAACAGAGGTCTTTACGTATAGGGGACATATCCTACATTTTGTTGGGTACTTGGAGTCTCCAAGAGAGCAGAAAAGTTTAATGTAGTCTGTCCAGGTGTGCTGCATAGCTATAATATTATATTCTTTTAGGGGCATATTTTTCAATATATATTATATATATATATATATATATATATATATATATATATATATATATATATATATATATATATATATATATATATATTTTATAATATATATATATATATATTCATATATTCAAACCTTTGAGTTTTCTCTGTTCTATTACATTTTTTTTTTTTTTTTTTTTTAACAATAACGTCACAGTATTTGGTAGGGAGCTGCTAAACAAGGTCATGGACGTAAATCCACCTCTGTCAGTCTACCCCAGGGCAATTGTGTCCACAATGTAGCTCCCCACCATCAGGGTATGAATGTGTGCGTGAATGGGTGAATGACTGACTGTAGTGTAAAGCGCTTTTGGGGTTGTCGGACTAATCAAATGGCTATACGAGTACAAGCCTTTTATATTTTTGTGCCTCAATTTTGTAGTCCAAGCTGAAGGATACCAGAGCTACAAGTGGATGTGTGAAAATGTTCAGCTGTTGGATGTATTAACCCACACGATTCCTTACACGTCACCCCAGCATACTACAAAAATGGCCGAATGGGGTGGAGTGGAACGTTCTGCGACCTGGAGGGGGTGGGGTGTGAAGGGCTTCATTTGCATTTAAAGCGAGAGCACCAAAATGAGTGGCTCAGACAAACCTCCGAACAGGAGCGGAAGCTCAAATTAACAGGCAAATAAGTTCACTTTAAGCAGACCATAATTGAATTATTTAAATGTGAAAAGAAAGAACTTCAAAACATGGTATTTCCCCTTTAAAAGAAAATGTTATGCAGCTGACCAATATTAGGGCGAGTACAACTGGGAAGCTGAAAGATAATGTTATACGCTTTGCAGTTTGCCACAAACCATGTAAGGAGCACAGACACAAGACAATGCTAAGTCTAGATAATTCCAAAATTCACCACATATGGTGGAAAACAAGCTCTACGCCCCACTGAAATCCCATCCATACTTGGAAACTTAGTTGTGGCAGCATCATGCTGGGAGGTTGGTTTTCTTCAGTAGCGCAAGGGAAGCTGGACAGAATTGATGGGCTGGGCTAAATATGGCACAGTCCTGAATGAAAACCAACAAAAGACACCTTCCACCAGAAAAACAACCCCAAACATACTCAGAGATGAAATCGAATGGTTTAGATCCTTCATCTAAGTCATCTAAATCTATTTAAAAATTTGTGGCAAGGCATGACCACTATGGTTCACAGTCTCTATACAATAAAACTAGATTCGAGCACTTCTGGAAGAAAGAAAGAGCAAAAAACATTTTTCCTCTAAATGGTAAAACTTGATGGAAACATTGATGGAGACATTGATGGTAACACCATCAAGGTTTGTTGTTTTCTACTGGTTGACAAATGGGACAGAATCCAAATACATGCTACCCACTTTCATATTTTTATTTCAAAAACCTTTCGAAGCCCATGTATCCTTCTCTTTCCTCTTCACATTTATATACTATTTGTGTGGGTTGTCATAAAAGCTCAATAAAATACATTAAAGTGCGTGGTTGCAATGTGACAAAATGTGAAAAAGCTCAAGGGGACAGGAATACTCTGAAAGCGAATCACACATTTACTTTGAATGATCAAGGGCTGCTTGTGACCTTAATGTTGCTTTTCCATTTACTCTTGAAGTACTTAGTATATGCTCAAATTAATGTGGTGTGGATATCAACTCAGATTCTTGAGCATTTTCAACAGAAGTTTTCTAGTCTTGCTGGTTATTCAGACGTACAATCAACAGATCCGAGCAACATGGGATCCACTGAGCTGCCCTATGGCCATTTTAACAGTGAGCTGCGTAAACCAGGATCAAAATATCAACCTTCCAGCTGACAAACAAACCACATTTCCTCCTGACTAGTGACTACTTCACCCAACCAAAATACACAGCAAGCTGCTTAGGGAAGGTTAAGTGAGCAACGCAATAGGGTCTCAGTTTACTATTGTATGTAGACATACAGTTTACTTATGTATGTCTCCTGTCATTAATCGCCAGAATGAAAACTGATAAAATGCTGCAAAACCATTCTGACCAATCAACGCCCCATCCTGATGCCCACTAGTTCAAAAACATCAGCAATCCCTTGTCACATACACAGCGACTTTTAAAACTTAGTTGCTAGGGTGTGTGTTGAGTTAGGGTTTTGGTGGTTTGTTTTGGGGCTGCACAGTGGCACAGTGGGTAGCGCTGTTGCCTTGGAGGAAGAAGTTCGGGTCCGACTCTGGGTCTTTCTGCATGGAGTTTGCATGTTCTCCCTGTGCATGCGTGGGTTCTCTCTGGGTACTCCGGACTGGTGACCTGTCCAGGGTGTACCCCGCCTCTCGCCCACTGAATGTTGTAGATAGGCACCAGCAACCCTCGCGACCCCACAAGGGATGGAAGATGGATGGATGGTTTGTTTTGGACTTGAAGTTTCAGCCTGTCACCTGCCACTATCCAATCCGCTCAGTCATCAGTCATCAGCCCAGACCAGTTCCACCTGCTGCCACTAATCAGTTCCTACCCTGCTCACCTGTTCCCCCATGTACCTCCCTCACTCACCCACTCACTGCCAGATCGTCGCATCACCTCACTCGTGCTCTGCTGCCTTGGGGTTTACGGTTCGTGTGTGTTCCACCTGCATCTCTTGTCTGTCTATGCATTGTGCATTTACAATAAACCCATTTTTAACGTAACTCTGTGTTCGCCTAAATATCGGGTTCGCCAGCAGCATTCGTTACAGGGTGTAAAAATTCATCAATCCACATCGATATATCAATTAAATGATTAACAATCATTTTAATGTGAAACAACGATCCATATTGACATTTTTAAGATGCACCTTTATTTTGAAATGAGAGTAAAGTGCACAGGTGATCTATTATTATTATTATTATTAACATTATATATATATATATATATATATATATATATATATATATTATTTATTTTTTTATTTTTTTATTAAATGTTTTTGAGTTAAATGCCTGCTTAGGAATAAAATGGTCAAATCATATTTGGGGGTTTTTGTGAGATAATATCAATAATAGTGTTAGATGGGGAGATGATATTGCATCATATCAAACGGAGATCTTAGCAGACTGTTATACTGGCAAATATGGTATATTCATCCAAATAAATCGATATAGCATTATGTCATGATAAAGCTGGTGATTTACACCCCTGTTAATTACTCCCACTGATTCTCTTTAAAAGTATCCTTTGCAGCATGTTAAGGAATTTTCTCTGAGCATGATAAATTACCTGCAGGTCATGTGACACAAAGTGGTGGAGCAGCTTTTGTGCAAATGCAGAGCGGATGTGTTGAACAACCCGGTACCCGCAGAGCGTATGGATCAGAAACAAGCAAAGCATATATCTAGGTTAAAAAAACATATCTGAAATGAATTTTACGTCTTGAGCTCTGTGGCGGGGTAAGAACCCTAAAACCTTACACAGTTACCAACAAAAGTTCTTCAAAATGTTCCTTTAATCTATGCGATCCAAGAGCTATTTCTACTTAACACTTCCAACTGGCTTTTCCTTCGACTTTTCTTCATGTTGACATGGCAGCCATCCAGCCGCGATAGCATCAGCTAGACATTAGCATGTTATTGTTTCAAAAATCAGCTAAGACCACTTTCCATTTGCTGCTCTCCATTAAGTCTGAAAAGAAAGGCCTCTCAAATCAAAAATGGCACTTAAGCAAATGCAGCGTTCAGTGTGTTAAAAAGTGCCTTTGATAAGGGAGATGAGAAACTTTGTGATACACTAAGGTCGAAGGACAAGTTGATAATTTAAGGAGGGCAAGAAATTCTGTTTTCATCAAAAGAAAGCCTTCGTTAATAGGAAGAGAAGGCCTTCGAGCCTTGTCAAACATCTTCATTAGAAGCCCCACTTTAGTCTTAATGCATCTCCAGTCATTATCCATGCACAATATGTCACAATCCTCTTTAGCAGGAGAAAAAAAATACATACACCTTTTCAAATAATTGCTCCGTGAAGGACAAACAAGCAGCATGTAGAAAGGTGTCATTATTTAGGTGCAATCTCTGGCAAGGCCTCTGAGGCCTTCGCTCCCCTGCGCCATTGTTGTGGAAGGCCACTCGATGCCAAAGTGCCCGAGTCATTTGGCAAAAAAAAAAAAAAAAAAAAGCACCAGTGGGGGCAAATGTTTATGTTGCGTTTAGTCGGTGCGGCTGCCATAATAAATAATTAAAGGTTCACCGTTCCTAGCTTAAATCAAACTTTAATTCAGACTTACGCTGTTAGCTGTCGGCACATAAACCTCTGACACCCTTCAGGAACGCCACCCTCCTGGTTGTCAATCAACTGTTGTCGGTCTCAGGTTTTTTTTTTTGTAATTAATATGCATAGTTAATTAGCTTCTTTCTGTCAGGCAATGGTAAAATGACAGCTTGCTGAGCTAACCAACATCACTATGCTTGGATGGCTGCCATATTGTCTTCTTTATTACAGTTACTCTCTCCTGATGTCAAATTCAAAACCAGCTACGAGGAGGAGCACAATTAGTAACCTCTCCCACCAGGCAATAAAGCTGTTTAAACAATTCACTGGAAATATCTTGTGCATGCTATATTATTGACGTGTTTGGACTTGTAAAGCTATAAAATCCCTCAATAGTGCTGAAGGAGAAAGGTTACACAGTCAGATATAGAGTTTTTTTTTAACATACTGTATATCAATTAGCATTGCATCAATACTGTTTTAATCCGTGATGTTCCTGTTCAATTCAAAGTTAAAACGTCTGCCTAGTAGTTTATTTTGGCTAGATGGGATTCATCGGGGGAGTGGGTGTGTGTTTGGTGTGCAGGGGAGGAAAAAGAAAGGTGCCAGGGAGACGTTCCTGCAAGAATTGTCAACGTTAGAAAACTTTCAGCAGATTATGACCAGCTGTAATCCTGGAATCGAAGTTCGTGTGAACACACACCTTTGTGGGAAACAAAGAGACCCGGGCAAAATTACATATTTCTACCAAATTACTAATTGAGGAAGGAGTGACTGGAAAGCTTACCGAGCTGATGGAAAAAGCAAGTGAAAGTTTATTTCAATTGCATTGAAGAAATAAATTCTCAAATGTACTTTTCAAATATTGTTTTTATTTATTATATCCTTTTTTATTTTATTTTAAATTTTTTTGCAGAAGTCCAGTAGACTGAAGTGTGACCTGAAGACAGTTGCAAGGGTAAATCTTAGATTTCATTGGATCTCAAAGTTTACACGTCTCTGTTTAAATCCTCTCCACAAAAGGCTGGCTTTTTAAAATTTTATTTATGTATTTATTTTTTTACAGGAACACGTACACTGTATCTGATGTTCAGATTTTTCTGGTTGAATTTCCACCATGGTTTTGGTCGGCGTCTTGAAGCCGTCTGTCCAAGCGTGCAAAAACGAGTCCGCAAATGTCCCTTAATCTGCTCCTCACTTAGGATTCTAAAAACTGCAATGAATCTTTTACTCTACGTACATTCAGATAGAAATAACTTGAGAAGCAGGGGGGATATGCAGACATTAAGTTAATACCCACGCAGTGTCTGCCAAAAAAGGAAAAGCAAGGGTAAAATAGGACACATTTTTTTTTTTGGCAGCCCTTCATCTAAAGCATAAAGCAGTGGCCACAAGGGGAGAAGTAAACAGATTAGGAAAGCTATTGACATTTCCCTGTAGCAATGAAGGGGTGTCGAATGGCAGCGTGGATGATAAGGTGTACAGGCATTCTGCGACCCCCCCACCCCCCCCACCCTCCCCTCATGTTTTATGTATCTGCGATCACAACCGATCGTGAGAAAAATTAATCAATACCAACGCTGCCACGATGTGTGGATGACACATGCCGCTGCCCACCCCACGCTGTTTCCTGTGCCACCCCCACCCGCCTCAACCCTGCCACACTCCCCTGTTTCTTCACCCCCCCCATTCTCCTCGCCCCATCCATTTTGATTCGGGGGGCCTGTTGTTCGCCCACGTCTAGGTGAGGGATTTTTACATCCCCGGCGTGCTTGGAGGAACTCCATATGGCCGGGATCAAAGGTGTTGCTGGGTGCATGGTTCTGCTTGGTTGCCAGCCACCGCCGTTAATTAGAAAACAAGATCAGAGGCGGTATTAAAATCCAATTAAGCCCGTATGAACAGATTGCCAAGTGATGTTCACTAATGCATTACTGAGCACCATGCAAATTTTAGTGGCAGCATTTGGCTTTATGTTATGTGTTTGTGTCATTAGGACTGTGCGCGTGTGTGTTGGGGAGTGTACTTGAACGCGTGCCCGAGTGGGTCTGTGCACGCGTCACTTGCCGGCTATTCAAGGCTCTGTGACATTGCTTGATCTTTTCCCCGATACACAGCCCTAATCTCATAGAAACAATCAGCTAAAGCTCTGCAGAGCAACAACACCTATCCTCCCAATAAGATTGGATGATATTGCTTCTCACAATTAAAGCATAATTGAGAATGCTGAATTATTGATCCATCATAATTGAGTTCGCGTCATTTGATTTGGGCAAGAAACTAATATGATGCGCGGAAAAATCTCGGGGATTTGGATGAGCAGCTTTGAGGGATTTGAGTTTTCAGCTTTGCCACTTGGTCTTTGCTGTCCACTTAAAGACACGAGTCCCAACCGGGACAGTAGCTTCCCTTTGAAATCATTTTTCAAATCCGAGGTAGCTGTCGGCAGACAAAATTAAACGTGTTAAGGAATTGGATGAGGCACATTAAAATGCATGCATAAAATCATTCTGCACAATAAGTGCCAATTTAGTCCATGAGTTTCATTCACTCAGCAGACAGACAGGGCATCTGTACCAAAGAGTGACAAGTGGATGCAGCTGGTGGCCTATGGCCCGAAGCATCCACATTATCACAGACGAGGGCTGTTAATGCTGGGCTGAATAGGAGCCCCTTTTGAGTTACAAAATAGCATTCTGATTAGAAAGCCAGGAAATACACATGTGAAGAGCCGGAAATTGTCACAATGCAGAACCGTGGCCCATTTGGCACCGTCTCAAACTGGGTATGGAGGAGCTAGCTCCTAATGAAGGGATGTGCTCAATCAAACGCATTGAGGTTACTTATATACTTGTTTAGTTCATTTACAGGAAGTGTTCTTTTTTTTGTCACAGTTTTATCCCCCATACGACACCGACAGTAAAAACTGCAGTAGCACGCTCTCAGGTTTGCAGGCAACGTTTGTTGCAACACGGTTTTTGTTTATTCAAAAATGTCATATTTCTTCCAAATATTAATCCAAAAGGTAAACATCCGTTTTCGCCCTTTGTGCAATATAGGTGCAAAGATTTATATTTGAATTTAAAGGAGTTGTTTCTATAGCTGTTAGGATAGGATGTAAAAACAGAATCTGATTAAAACGATCTGATTAAAGTCAAAAGTTATGCGGACTTATAAGTGGACGGGTGGACGCATGGATGGATAGATGTTACTGGTACCACTGTTACTTTTTTAAAAAACCTCCACTACAAATCTGGAATTACAAAGAATTACATGAGATAAGATCTACTGGTATTCATACATTCAACTTCTCCACTTTCATATTTGTTTCTTTTAGGGATGACACACTTTTATTTACAAATAAACATATGGAATTTATGAGGGTTTTTTTTATCTTGTACTGCTCTACAGACTGTTAGCAGCTATTTTTAGGTTGCCGTATTTTAGTTCAGCAAATAAGCTTACACTTTTTAATACAAAGGTTAGATTTTTCCACCATTTAAAGAAGATTAAATTGGAAATGTATTTAATGTGCATGAAGGAAGCAACTGGCCCAACTCTGGGTTTTTCGTTTCAGGCTGAGCTTCCACCTTCATCGAGATTGATGCCTAGCAGCTGTGTACTGTTAACTTGTGATCCTGTGATTGGTCAGTGGAAGTCCCTTGCAACTATAATCAGCCATTTGCTTGGTTGTGTAACTCAAGCAGTAAGGCAGCTCATCAAACATGATGGCTGGCTTGGCATCTACAGGGTAAGAGCTGGTTTGTGGTTTTGGCCTCCCCCTCTCTTTTATTTTCAACAGTTGTTTTATTCTGCTGTTTTTCAACAGGCTGTGGCTACTTGTAATACTGACTGGTGCAATTAATGGATACCCTGCAAAGACAGGTAAACTTGTCTCTTTTTTTTCTCCTTTTTAACATGGATGCAAATACAATGCCTTATCTGGAAAAGTCTGCTTATAACCTCTCACTGTGCAGCCTCGAGTCATCCTGGGGCTTCCAGTGCAAACCCTCCTTTTGGTTCCAGCGGTGTGGAACCTGCCCCTGGATCTGTCCCTGCAAAATCTGCTTTCCCAACTGCACAATTTCATCCAGATGCGAAACCTGGTTCCATTCATCCCGGTGCTCCGATAAAACCAGTTCCTGCTCACCATGGTTCCGATGCATTTCCTGCACCTGGACATCAAGGGTTTGCTGGTGGCTCTCAAGTAGGCTCAATACAGCCAAGACTTCAATCCCCACCAAGCCAAGGTAGGTGACCTGTTAGAGATGGGAGTTTTCTCTATATTGTTGGCATTGTAAACTAAATTTAAATTTTTATCTTCTTGTAGTTCAGTGGGCAGTTGCTCCTCCCAGTCCTTTCTCGGGTAGACCTTCCTCTCCTGTTGAGCCAAGCTTTGTCTCAGAAGGTCCTGGCTATGTGAGTCCACCGGGCCCCTTCCCTCTTCTATTCCGGCCAGGTGAAACGTCCTATGAGGAGAAGATGTACGAACAAGGAGAGTATGACTCTGAATCTCAAGACAAAGCGAGAAAACTTCCTGCCCAGTACTTCCCAGTTCTGGCTCAAAATGAATTTGCCGTTGGTAGCCCGCTGGCACTGAGCTCGCTTGTGGATAGACTCAGACTTGGCTACCCACTAATGGAGTACTTGTGGATGACTAGGAGGTATCCTCCAGGCACGTACACTTTTTCCACCGATCAGCTTGAGCATCGGAAGAACCATTGGCATGACAGTCGCCACATTGGTGATCCATACCGATATGCTCAAAAGCAACTGGAACCTTTGTCTTACCCACGTGGGATACAGCACCCTTTTCAACCATTGCAACAGAGGGTTGGAAATGCTGGCTATGGACTTCATGATATTTATGGATGAGTCTCTAATGGTGCTGACCTGTAGGAAGAGTCACTAAAGGTCAGGTTGTTTTAATGTTGCATTCAGATTGCTCTGCTAAAAGATTAGGGTCATTTTTGTTTTGCTTGGTAACCTGGACTTTTCAGTCAACTCGTGCTTGCCCTTTTTTGTTTCTGTTCAGATCAGCTGACTGCTTCAATAAAAATCTGACACCTTTTGCATGTGTCTCTGGAGTGAGTAATGTTCATTAAGGTACTGTCACAGTTAAGTGCTAATTTTAATTTTGGGATACTTTAGTACACGCAAACTTAATGATTAAAGGCATTTCAGCTTCATTGGGCAATTGTCATTTAAAAAAATACCAAACACATTAATGTTGTGCTATTTGCCACAAATCCTCTCTATTTTACAAGACCAACACATGGCTAGAGACATATTATAAATTTGACATGAATCTGTGGCATTTTTAAGAGTAATTCTCAAATCAAGAATGATGTTCCACTGTCTTGCATTACATAAATTCTAGCCAAAGGGACTCTTAAATGCCACCTCACAAGACTTTATTCTAAAATGTGCCCTGACTTGCACTTAGACCTTGGCCTGGAGACATAAGGTGACCTTCAAACTTGTTAAGTACAAATGACTGCTTTTGCCTTCCATTTGCATTTATCTTGATCATAGGAATAGGACTTCTCAGAAATCAAAGATGTGCAATTCTCAAAATTCAAACTAGTATTTATTAAATTACCTGAAATGGTTAGTTTAAAGATGCTTTCTTTAAATCAGTTGGAATTTAGGTTTTAAGCTCTGTAAATCATGAGACTGAGCAATTGACTTATAGGATATCAATTGCTCTGGAGCTTTGCCACCAGTTGGTATGCCTTTTTATTTTTTGTTGTTGGGCAGCTAAACGGTGAACTCTGGAAATCAACTATGGTGTGGATAGGCATCTTTCTGCTGTTGGACTTTTTTTTTTTTTTTTTTTTTTTTTTTTTTTTTTTTTTTTTTTTTTTTTTTTTTTTTTTTGTGGCTTATATGTGCTAATTCCTAATCATACCAGCAGCATCACAGGGATCCGCTGTCATTTAGACTGTCTTGTTTCTGAGTCTGGTTTTGGTTTTACACTTGACTTGAGTTTGAACAAATATTTGATAGTTTGGGGTCTTCAATCTACTGGAGTTCTGACTGAATTCACACTATTGAATTCTGGAAACACAAAAGCTGGCCCAATGGTGTCTTTTAAGCTGTGTCAGTGCTGCCTTATGTTGTATAAAGGTATCTGAGCTAAAAATAAGTTTCTCTATTTTTCTCTCTGGAAATTCAGGATATAGTTGTCTTATCTGCTGTTGTATAGCTTAATAGCATACTCTTTGACTGTTTTGTTTACCATTCCTAGCTTGAGCTCTGATTTTATTTTGTTGAGAGATGCCAAGTAATCTCAGGCTAACTCTTGTTTGGGGGAACCAAACATGTCAACCTACAATAAACCTGTAAGAGTAGTTATTATACCAGAAAAAAAACATGAGTCTAGGGCTGAGTTCAAAACTTGACTCGCATAAATTAAAACAGATCTGATTAATCCTATCTATATTGCCCACATAGGTTTTTTTTTTTTTTTTCTCTGCTACCCATTTTGTACTAATTAGACATCTCATGATGTTCAGGGCTTTTTTTTTTTTTTTTTTTAAGATTTGATATGAACAGACCATAGACCATTTGTTTTCTGACCAGTTTTCCAAATACTATTTGACCTTTTCTGCATCCTGCCCAAATACATGACATTTTCATGACCAATAACTTTTAGGTTTATCAATGAAAAAGATAAACGCGGCCAGTCATGCCATTCTGTAGTTTTGTCTTACTATAAATTAAATTCCTAATGGAACTGTCCTATGCCAATCATCAAACTTTAAAACTTATTTATCACAAGGGAACAGTGGCACAGTTGTCTGACAGCAAAAATATCCTGGGGTCATTTTGCAGAGTTTGCACATTCCCCTTTTGAGTACATGGGCTCTTTCCAGGTTCTCCAGCTTCGCCCCAGAGTCCAATGATGGGTTGATCGATCCCTAAATTGCCCTTAGGTGTGAGCTTTCCACTGACGGTTGTTTGTCCTGTTACCCCACTCTCACACTTTTCTTTCTTCCTTTTTCACATAGTCTTGTCTTCAAGACAGAAACTTCCTTGGTGTATAAAACAACTGCTTCTCAACATATTCAAGTATGCTTTTCTTTCAAAAGCAAAACATACTGCAGCCATACACCTTAGATAAATGTTGTGTGGGCACAAATGATTGTTGATACCCATGCAGCTCGCCCCAAGACGTTATTAGCATGCATAGTTGTGTACGGCACTTAAAATACTTTAGCCTGTGATTTTGCACAAATTGGAATGGCGATGACTGAATTTCAGTACAGTAACCAGCTCTAATTTTGAAAGGATAAATTAAATGCTTAGAATTGTAAGTGGAAAAATATAATCAGTAGTGGGTATACAGCCGTATAAGGTTTTGCACCTACTTTACTACTGTTTCAAGGCAACTGGCCCTGCACTGCCACGGGATTTACTATCGTACCCTAAACAGGATTAAGTATACACAGAAAATGGATGAAAGAATGGAAAGATCCAACCTAATTACGATTAATGCCTAGCAGCTGTGCATCATTAACTCATTGCGTTCTGATTGGACAGTGCTGCTTACTTGCAAATGCGTATGAGCCGTTCACAGTGCATCCATAAAAGCAGCAGTACAGGAGCTCCTCCAACATGACTGGCTCACTGGCCTCAGGGTAAGGAGTGGATAACCGTACTGGTCCGTTTCTCTTGAGCACCTGTAATCATGTCTTTTTTTTTTTTTCAATAGGGTGTGGCTCCCTATCACGTTGACTGGTGTGAATTACAGCTATCTCACAAAGAAAGGTAAAGGCCCCCCCTCCCCTAGTTCTGACCACTCCCCGTATGGGCTAACAATTTATCAAGACAGTGCTACTGGATCTTTATGATGGACAAAAGTACAAGTCTGATTTCTTCTTCTATGAAATATGTACCTGTCAGTGACTTATTAGGTCCTTCATTGTGTTCTTCAGCTAAAACAGTCATATTCTAGCCCAGTGGTTGTCAATCCTTGTCCTCAGTACGCACTGTCCTACATGTTTTAGATGTCTGTGTTCCAGCACACCTGAATCACATAACTGCTTTACCTCCTAAGCAGCCGTCTAGGGCTGCAGAGGCCTGTTGATCAGCCATTTATTTAAAGCGGGTGTGTGGAGGCAGGGAAATGCCAGAACATGCAGGACAGTGGGTCCCAAGGACCAGGATGGAAAACCACCGTTCTGGTCCAAGCCAAACTAAATGATCTCCTTTTGGCATGTGGTTGTATAAGTCACTCATTTATGCAACAATGGGTGCTTCACTGGAATGGGCAGTGTTCTTCTGTGGTACTTTATGTCTCTATAAAATCTTCCGGATGATTTGGAAGCCAAACCTCAGGAGGACCTCTATCTCCTAATGACTGAGTTGGCTTCTGAACCTGAACACAACCCTTCCCCTCCCTCATTTGAGTCTGACAGCCCAACAAAACATTTTTCCAGAACTCTAGCCAGGTTGAATGCCCTACCTAGAGAAGGTGTAAAAAATGGCACACATAACTCTGAATCTCAAGGAAGAGCCCCTCCATTCAGACATGTTGAAGCTCTGAACAGATTCCATGGCAGTAGAACGTTTTCTGCCTTTTAAATTAAAAGATCTTTTGCTTGTTGCCACCTTCCAGTTTTGCGTTGAGGTAACGGTACTGGAGTGGACTGAAGATTCGCTGACTGAATTAGGTTCAGCATGTTGGTAAATTACTTTTAACCATTTTAGTTTCAGACTTTATTCCATTATCAACTCTATAAAGCGTTTTAACACTAGCCACAGCTGACACAAAGTGCTGAACATCAAAAGCAATGAAATAACACTAATGGATAAAGTGGAAAACTAGGCATGCAATAATAAAATAAACTGGCTACAAAAGACCAAACAATGCAAATACAGATTAAAACTGTTTGTTTCTGAATGAGATGATGTTTAATGCACAGAGTGGTCTCCCCCACTTTTCAGAGTGGGGAAAAATAAAAAGTAGTATTATGAAAAACTGTGTCTATGAAATGTTTAACTTTTGTATGCATGTTATCCTGCCACTTCTTTATCTATGTGCATGATATTGGACAGTGTAATTTACTAACCACCTGTAACTTTACCGATCAGACTTAACAAAGATTTCAGATTAACTCAAATCCTCTGACCTGGAGTGAGAAGAAGCATTCAGACAGACAGATATTTGGACTGGGACTTTGAATATTGTGGTTTCTATAGCACAGATGGTGGGAGTGGATATGCGTGAAGTGAGCCTCCACATAATTGGTATCGATGTTCTTCATTTATCCAGTGTGTATGTAAATCGTCTGTTCTACTGTATACCTGAAGACACCACAGGTGCAGATTTTACAGTAATATCTCCATGTTATCAAACTCCCAGAGCAAGAAATGTATTGTGATATGCGAGTATGAAAATGCTCTTTGCTTTCTTTGATCAGCTCTAATCAAAATCTAAGTACAATGTGTTGCTGTCAAATCCTCGCTGCCGATGCTAAACAGCTTTTAGTGAGGACATTGTGATGGCGTGGGGTGATATCTATTTACTGGAAAAACAAGACTCGTCGTGTTTAAAGACAATCTCAGGGCAGAAACCCTGCAACGAGCAGCAAGGATGATGACAATCTTCCCCCACACCGTGGATTTTATCAGACTTTACCTCCAGAATCTTGGAAATGGAGATAAAGGGATGGTCTGCCTCGCCTTAACCCTGCAACACCTGTCTGTTCACCTTGGGAACACTGTTTGTGCCCCGATGACCAACTCAACCTGACTTGCGACAAAAGCTAGTTGAATAATGGTATGCCATCCATGCAGGTGTAGGGCTCTTGTGGTCGTGTATGGTTTCTCCACACACTACCAATGTCCTTTGTTAAATGGATAATTTTCTAAATCTCTTGCTTCTTCAATCTTCAATTATCCCACCCAATGAGCAACACCAAGCAAGAGTCAATAGCAGAAAAAAAAGGTATTGTACGTTGCCTGAGAAGATTTGGCAACTGCTCAACTTGCCAAATTTAACTGTGCTCCTCCACTCACAAATGCATTTTTCTTACAAATTTAGCACCATTGAAATAAAAGGGATTCCTGGTGGTATAAGTTTGTAAGAATAGAATATTAAATTCCAGTTTCCATTAAAAAAATTTCAGATTTTATGCAAGAACTGACTAAAAGTATTCTAGATTTCATGAAAGCAATTAAATAACCCTTTAAGTTTCACATGGGATCAGAGAAGATTTGTGATGCAGGTTAAATACACACCTGTAACACCAGAGGCTGCTGACTGCCCAGGGGGTTCCTTGGCCTAGGGTTTATATTTGAAGCTTCACTGCTTCTGGCGAAGTGGTCCATGGCTCAAATCTGTTGCTCTTTTTTTGTCTCGTCACCTTCCAGCGTGAAACCTTCAGTAGAAAGGGATGATGCTAAATTCAGCACTGCATTCATCCCAGTGTGTTTTCCTCTCAACATACCCAACTACAGCTGGCACGAGGCCCCACTTTACTTGCATTTCAGATGCTAACATGTTACAGTCATGTGTCCATAAAAGTTAAACTCTGCACACTCAAACGATAGGTCACTCACGCACCCCTAGTGCATTTATTTGTTACTGAGGAAGGTGTTTGCCTAACTAAAATAAATCGTAACTCCCTGAATTTTTACCTGATTTTCACACAGTTTGGTTTGTTATTAATTCCAGAGATGTTGTTATGATAAAGAACGCTATCGTGCATTAAAAAAACTCATGTTTTCATGCTAATATATGTTTTTTTTATGCCCTTAACAGACAGACATATGGCATATTAATGAATAAATATGTAATTCCATTCTGAAATAGTTGTTTTTATGATATTTGACAATGACATGGTATTGCATATTACATATGTAAAAAAATAAGCGCTTTCATGCTGAAATCCTTTTTTTAAGCTCTTAAAGATGTGGTATTATTTATTAATAAATGTAAAAACAGATCTTCAGAATCAATCTGGTGATCCGCATGGCGTGATGTACTTTCAGTATTTATCGCCGGTTTTTGCAACTGTTAGCTGCAGAAAATATTCGCCAAAGTTGCTCCTTCTCCATTTCCTCCCGTCAGCTGTGTAGGAGAGACCCATTCAGGATGGCGGCGATGCAGGATGCGCTCCAGCACATAATGAGGCACCTACATATATAATGTCTATGGATAATGCAGTGTCCACAACTTCCTATAATGCATTGCAGTTACAAAAAAACAATTATTAGTGGTTTAACAAAAAAAAAAAATGATATTGTTGTTGACTATGTTGACTAATTGTTGTAACCCTTGTAAAATACACACAATACAGTGTATTAAAATAGAGGCAAATGAAAATGCAGTGAACAATGTACTGTTTCACTCCAGAGTGAGAGATGAACTGGATCTTCTATCATGTATTTTTCCCATCAGTACCAGAACAAATCTTTTTTTTTTTTTTTTTTATAATCCTGGGTAAAAGTTACTTTATTTAGTCTTAGTCTCACTTTTTCAAGAGATTGCTCTAGAGACACAGTTTAAATCTTATGATGCTGCCCAAGTACGTACTTTCATGTTCGATGTTGTCATTTTACACTCATTACAATACTGTGATGAACATTTAAACAAAACATATGGTAATGAGAGGGAAACATTGTACTGTTAATAAGGTGCTGGTACAGTTATGTTGTGTGGATTATTCTTGAACACAAAACAGCATTATGTCATCATGTCACACTTCCTTGCTGTGGATTGCTACAGTATTGCTTCTTCAAAAAAATTATTTAAAGTTTTTTTTTTGTTTTGTTTTGTTTTTTTGCTCAGCTGCAGCTCCACACTGTTAGACTTCCTTAACAAATCTGTGCCAAAAGCAATGATGAGTGGTTATTTTACGCATGTGTTTATCAAACTTATCATAGAGGGACTTCCAATCCCAATTCTTGAACAGGAACCGACAATAAATCGCTTTTTTTTAGGTTATTTTTAACAGCCCTATGAGAGCTTCCTGACTAAATCCACAGCATTCTGACAATAATTAACGGTAGCAAGCTAAGATTTTGCTTTAAATTGGTACATGTAAAAAGTTTAATAATTCGATTGAATAGTCAAAACTGTGGTTCTTCTTCTTCTAGATCTGCTGCAGTAGTAACCATCAAAGCTTCCCTTACTGATGGCCTTTTGAGGCCAGGGGACAAAGAGTGACCCACAGGAGAGAAGTGGCAATTACATCCAGATAGATACCCACTTCACACACCTGTCACAACACAGATGAACCCATCATAAAGGGCTGGTGGGAGAGGACAAAAGTGCAGAAATTCCCCCGCTGTGACCCTCCAGCTTCCTCCGCTCTTTTTCTCCTCAACTATTAAGCCATAAAGGGGTAAGTCCCAAGATGATTTGATCTTTTAGCCCTGCCTGTGCCTTTTGTCTCTGACTTACATCCCGACATAGTTTCGTGTAGGAAGACATTATGGTAATTTTTTTTTTACAATTTGTGCCTCAATTTGTTCTCCCTGTAGGGTTGAAATTACTTCAGTTCAGAAGTGTGTGGTCAAATTCTTTATTTGCCTGCTTTTGCCTATGCATTTTTATTTGTTTTGGGGTTTGTGATAGTGACAGTTGTTTTCATGTCTAAATGTAACAAAAGGGAAATGAAAGAAAAGAAGAAAGTTACTGAAGAGTGAAGGATTGATGTACTGTACTTTTTTTTTCACCAGTGTTCTGTCTGGCAATGTTAAAAAGAATTGTTGTCTTAATGCCAAATAGAGCTCAACAGATTTTACTTTCACAAGTAGAGCAGTACAACTTTCGCCATAGTGCTCCGCTTGATTTATGCTTGTAAATAGTTTTATTATGATTCATGCAGGGAATATCTCAAATTATACGGGCACTACAATGTGAAGGTAGGAGAGGAAAAGAAGAACAAGAACAAAAAAAGAGAAAGAGAAAAGGTAAAAGAAAAAAGGAGATAAAAGGGAGAGAATGATAAAACGTCTTCAGTCTGCTTCATCACCTGCAAAGAGAGATGTAAAAAGAACAGCACAACCAACGGATATAGTGTAACAGATACAATAGAGTAACACCTTGATACCATTGCTGAATTATTATTTAATCTGACATGTATAAAGTGGTAGCTGAAGTAAAAATATTTCACTGTATAGAAGTGAATCTCTAAGTACCTGGAACCCAGCACCTGTAGTTATTTGTGAGAGTGCACTTGTGTAGTTTCTCCAAAAGAAAATGCTCAGTAGTGGTTGTGAAGATTGATGTACTGTACTAACAGAACTCGGGCATTAGTCCACAACACGATACACCCGAGACGACAGTAGCGTGAGCAAAGTGTTCAGTTCAGAATTCATGAAACTAAGATTTATATGACAATCTGGGCCATCGAGAAGGAGAAAGCTGAATAAATACCTGGGGACGGTAAAATGGAGACCTAGCAGGCTGGCAATCTGCCCAGAGATTTAAAAGCGCTCTGTGTGGCAATCCCTTTCTCAACAATGGCTAATAATCAATTGTTACAAAATAAAATATTTAAAAAATGTAACTGAATTCTTAGAGCGTTTAAGTAGATTTCATGTTCTTGTTGTGAATAGCATTAGTGCTGTGTCACTAGAATCCTTTCTTAGGCAACAGCAGCAGTGAATGGAAGCAGCCAAAAGTCTTACTTTTCTACACATGATCAGTCCATGTTTTACTGGTAAGGGATTGAATGCATTTTAGTAATGTAGCTGTCAAAATGGATTCGGAGGACATTGTTTGTCACCATACTCTATGTGTTAGCCCTGTAGATGTGATTAGGCAGTAGGGGGTTATTTAAAGCAGCGCTACACAAGGTGGAAGGGAAAAGTTAAAATATAGAGACAGAGGGTGGCTGCAACAGATTTTTGTAATAACACTGTTAATTTTATTTATGTTAGTACTGTCAATATCAAGGTTAAGATATATGATAAAATGTGTAGTTTAAAACAACATATTCCAAAATATGTAAAATAATATCAATATTGATTCAGTTCAATTCAATTCAAAAATATTTTATCAATCCTGCACCCCAGATAAATATACTCCCAATAACACTTGAATCGAACATTTTCAAACATTTTATATAATCATAAAATATACTTTCATGTCATATTACAACAAAAAATGTTATTGTTTCATTTGGATTTTATGTGACAGACCAAATGGTAAATGGGCTGAACTTGTATAACA
The DNA here is from genome assembly GCF_011125445.2 of Fundulus heteroclitus. Lineage (NCBI taxonomy): Eukaryota > Metazoa > Chordata > Actinopteri > Cyprinodontiformes > Fundulidae > Fundulus > Fundulus heteroclitus. The sequence continues at coordinate 21,177,504 of NC_046375.1, forward strand.
CTTTTTCAGTCATAGTGACAACTCAAAGCACATTGCATTTGAACCTCATATAAAAAACAGAAAATGTCCATCCATTTGTATCTAGCCCTCTTGACTTAATGCTTCGTTCAATCACCTTTTGCTCCAGTTGCAGCTGCAAGTCCCCTTGGGTTACGTCTCTGCCAGTTTAAAACATTGAAATTTGCAACCATTCTTCTTTGCAGAATGGTTCAGATTCTGACAGATGATGGAGAGCATCTAAACTCACTTGGATTCAGGTCTGGACTTTTGATTAGGCCATTGCATTAAATAACTTTGATCTAAACCATTCAATTGTAGTTCAGGATCTCCAGCCCAGTCTCAAGGCTTTTTGCAGCATCTCACAGGTTTTTCTTTTTTAGAGTCGCCCTGTAAACAACTCCATCCTTCTTGTTTGCTCTTGCCAGCTTCCCTGTTCCTGCAGAAGAAAAGCATCCCCACAGCATGATGTTGTCACCACCGCGTGTCATGTGGGCGGTTGGTGTGTTCAGGTGGTTTATATGCAGATAAGCAGTGTTAGTCCCTGAGCTTTCTGACGTGTTCCTTTTTAAAGATTTCTGACTGCAAATAGTTTCCCTTGATTTAATTTTTTATTTGTAAAAATGAAAATACAAAACATTTGACTTTTTGTTTTAATATACATTTTTTTTTTGTAAATCTTTTTATTCCAGTTCAGTTCTTCCATTTCAGGTGTGCACTACTTGGTGTCGGTGTGTCACATAAAATCTCCAATAAAAATCTATTGAATTTTATGCTTGGAAGGGGGGGAAAAATCGGAAAACGTTCAAGAGGTACGAGTACTCCTGCAAGTCACTGTATCTCCATAAAACAGAAGTAGAAAAACACAGGCTGAAGCTATGTAATCAAATTATTTGTCAACAAACATATTTCATTTCTGTCTTTTCCTGGGAATGTTCCGTCTCCCGTTGACAAAGGAAGACAAACGACAAAGGATTAAACATTTCTTTGCGAATCATTCACCTCAGTGGGATGTTTTGTTGTCGTTTTGTTATGAAATCGGTCCTTCGTCAGCTCCAACATCGCACACTAATTTAGAAGCCCGTACAGAAAGCAAATCCTTTAGTCACAGAATGCTTTTGTCTTCTATTAGGAAGAAAAAAACAGGAGCTATCAAATTCAGTTGTCAAGTTCATCCACTTAATTCTGGACTTAAATATTATGAATACACAGGATGTATGGAGACCAGCGTTCCAATCTACCCCCAGCCATAGCAAACAGACCAATTGCCTTGTGATTAACACACAGCGAGAGAGAAAAAAAAAAAAAAGTGTTGGCTTAAAGAAGCTGCAGGAAAAGCTGCCCAGTGAAAGATGGGTGCAATGCACACTCTGTAATTAAGCCAGTCTGCACTTGATGAAAGCAGATCACACTGGCGGGCCATGGCTTCACAGCCAGTTTGTTTTTACGACATAATTACAGTCCAAATCCAATGAGAAGATTTAATATCGCGCCGCGATGAACATGTGTCCAATGTCAACAATGACACTGACCTCCCCGGGGCAAGGTGTGCGCGCGTGCGTGGGGTGGGGGAGCAGATCTGGGGCGTCAGGAAGCCTAGGGAAGAGAATCCCCCCCCCCACTCCCACCACCGCCGCAACCATCTACCTGTGTCTGCAGCCACCTGGGAGGTCTGACACCAGTGGAATCATACGGACAGAAAGAAGGAGCCTTTGGAGGAAGAATTGGCAAATAAAGGGATCAATGAGGAACAGAAGGAATGAAGGGGGGGGGGGGGGAAGCCGGGGAAAGTGAGGTAACGACGCGGAGAAGCGCCTGGCTCAAATGTGCAGACAGGGAGGGTGTGGCCGCAGCACAAAGATAAATAAGTTTTGCTTGATGTTGTCTCCATGGTGGGGCAGTGGCTGTTTGTAGGGAGGGCTTGTGCAGTCCCAGCCGACCGAGCCGTTGCTCAATGCAAAGATAACAATATATTTGCATAGAAAATCACTTTTCACCACTCGAGGTGTTTTGACTTAATTTACTTTGACTCATACAGACAATTCAAGAACCTAAAAAAAAAAAAAAAAAAAAAAAAAATGTCTGAGAATCCATTCGGCCCAGATGCCAATATTGTTCTCATCCGGATTAGGGACGGTCTAAAGATAAAGCGGTGGTACCGAGAGCAAACTGAAAGTTTCTGTTTTGAGATGGGAGCTGTTTTGATGCTTGATGACATGGCTGCGCTTTAAACGACCAAAACCTCCCAGAAAGTGGCTTCAGTGTTTTCCTCAATCTGAAAACGGTCTCCGTTCTCTGTGCTTTCCTTACATGCGCGATGGGACCACAGAGCCTTTGTTCCTCCTGGTCAGACTCCACCAGAAGAGAGAATAGTCCCAGGCAACTGACCATGATCGACCGCACTGCTTTCTGCTTCCTGACCACCCTTCTAAGTTGCTCTTCATGATCTCCAACCATCACTTCCTCTCTCCCCCCCCCCCCCCCCCTCATGTTCCCAGGGGCAGCCAGCTGGGCCAGATTTACTCTGGTGGCTGTGTCGCCGAGCGAAGCTCAGTCTGCTCTTTGGGCGGGCAGCGTCATATGACTGAGTACTGGTCAGGGCTCGTAGATTAGTAACTGGATATCCACAGAGGGGCCATGAGGCCTGAGCCCTGTGATCCAGTGGAAAGAAGGGTCTCTGCGGTGACTTTGTGGTTCCAAGCTGCCCAGAATGTGTACCACAATCCCTGCTGACACCCTCTTCCCCAAGGACGTGGTTTTACTCCAAATCATGATTTCCCATCTCCGCGACTCTCTGTCTGTGACTGTAGGTCTCTATCCAGGGACTTCTTAGAGAAGAGGATACAGCAGCTCCTCAGCAATGCTTCCTCTGGCCACTTTTTTTTTTTTCGCATGAACAACACACAGAGGTTCTTGAAAATACTTATTTAAGTTCCAAGTGACATTTAAACGGAGAAGAAATGGTTAGAGAGCAGAAAGTAACCGACTTGTGTGTTTGAACACATAAGGGTTTTGGTCTCGAGTTTACGCGCGGTCATCATGGGTGCGCATGACAGATTAATTTGAGGCTTTTGAAGGATACGTTTGAAATGTTCTATTCCCGGAGTGACGTGATTGAACAATATTTAGTTGTTTCTTGTGAAAATACAGGAATTTGGTGCACATATGTGATTTTATTGTGGGCTTTTTTTTTCTAATACAGAAAGTATCAACAATATCCAGACTCAAATTTAAACAATAGTTGGTTAAGTGCCCCATGGTGTTCACATTTTAATCTTGGTTGAGGACAGGGCCATTCCTTGAGCTAACTATTGACTTGGTTTACCTATCAGACATCACGTTTCAATGTGTTTGGGGTCATCTGGAAACCAAAACTATGTCCTAGTTTAAACCACTGTCACCGTTTGATGTAAGGATTTCATTCAGGATGTTCAAGATCAGCATCATGAACTTTAATATGCCATTATTATACACCATTATTTTTGTCTGCAGAGCCAGGGAGAAGATGCAAAACGGACACCTTCAAATTCAACTGAATCTTCCGGCTGCCCACAAAGACAAGCCAAATGCCTTCTAGAGAAGATGTGTTATGTTCTGCTGAGACAAAGATGGAGCTATTGCAGCGCATTTACAGGGCCAATATTTGACAGAATTAAAGCTTTAAATCAGAGAATATTAGTTCAAGCACAGTGGTGGTAACATTATGTACTGAGGTTGTTTCACTATAAGCACTATACCGGTTTCTTGCACAAAGTTGTTGGAATAATGAAGACGAAGAACTATCTCCGAGTTCTTTGATTCCACCTGAACTGAGAAGTGTTCAGACAGAACCGTGAGTTCAAACACACATCAAACCAGGTTTTGGGACATGGCTAACATTCAGTTTCTAAAGAAAATAAGCTACGTAAGTGAACTCTGCCTTTTCTAACTTTCATACAACCATTGGTGAGTATGAATCTATGTATTTAAGACCTTGTGTATAATTTCAACCTTGTGTTGGTTAAAGTAAACCCTTCAAATCAATTCTGGAAAACAAAAACTAAGACCTCCATGGTAATGATGGGTCTATGTAAACTATATTTCTCTCCCCCTTTCTTATTTGTACAGCAACTGTGTCAGAAAGAAAGTAAATGCGGGTAGAAGGTTGGGCCAAAGGGAAACAATCTGATCAGTGTAAATAGACACTCTGGTTTTAAAACTGTAAAGAAAGAAAACAGCACAAAGTGAAAATTAGAACAGTGGCACGAGCAATTTCCTTTTGTTTTTGCTTGTTTGCAGTTATTACAAACATCAGCAAACACTGAGCCAATCACAGCTATTACCTCAATACTGATGACATTGCTCGGATTAAAGCTGCAGTAATTTGGCTTCATCACAATGAGTGTGTTTTTGCTGACCAAAACACCATCACATGGAACCCAGCTCTATATATATATATATATATATATATATATATATATATATATATATATATATATATATATATATATATATATATATATATATATATATACAGGGAGAGAGAGAGTATATTCTTTGAAGCAATATTTACTTTTTTTTGTAGAGAATTTCCATTTTGAAGCACTTCATAGGTTGTTGTTCGTGAGAAGAGCTGGCAAGTATGGAGAACACCTCCCAGCTCCTGACTCACCTTGCAAGGGCCTTGCATAAACCTCCTCACTTCATTTTCTCCTCGGTCTACACCCTTTTGGAGTCTCCTCTCCCTCCACTTGAACTTTCTCCTTCCGCAAAGCGCAACGCCCGTCCTGCACACCCGCGCAGGATTTCTGCAGCGCTATCCAATGCCCCGCAGGCTTGAGTGAGGACAGACTTGACTGCTTTTGGCCTCATCTCAACAAATACCTGAAGGCTCCCTACACTCATGCCAGGACACATTTCTGAAGCATGAGACAGCTCAGCAACTACTTTTAGGAATAAATTTCATGAGTCACATTCATGTGACTTTTTGGATTTTGATACAAGAACAAAAGAGGTGTAGAAAAAGTCCTCTCTGGTGTTTAATTTACCAGGATGCTTCTGGGTTGTTGTATTCTTCTTTCTGGTAAACTCCTGGTATTAGATTAAATATCATGAGATAGATTCTGATTAGGATCTTACACTGCAGCGTTGGACTTTGTCTTGTCTTGCCCCAACTCATTCCTCTCTGACAAGAAGACTATTTATTAAGTATCAAACATAAAATTGTCAACTCAGATAACACCTTTGAGAAATTCATCCCACAATTTATGTTTTCAACTTTTCTCCACTTTTTTATTTCGTATTATCTGGTCCTTCCCTATTTAGCCAAACATCTTGACTCATAAATCAATTCAATGAGATTGTATATATTTTCTTTCATTTCTATTTTCTATTTGATTGCTATGCAGAAGTCTGCAATGCTCTCGTGTTGCAACCGAGACAAACTAAACTTTGGTAAAATAATTGATGCAGGTAGACTTAGTTTTTAGCTTACTATAATAGGCTGTGCTGACGAAATCACAGCAAATGTTTAAAATAAATGCATTTAATCAACTGATGTTGATCTATGTGTTGATTAATTATTTCACACCTGCTTAAAGATACAGTTCAGCATTGTTAGGTCAGGTTCTGTCGAAATGGTACAATTGTGTCTTCACCTACAATAAATCCAGAATGGTTCTGTAGACAAATGCTCATAGCTAGTCCAAGGAAAGCCCAGAACATGGTAGATTTTTAATCTCTTAAAAAAATCCAAAGCGAAAACATCATAGCTTTGTACATGAGTGCAATTTTATGAACCTTTAAATTACTACGTTTACAAGCAAAATGAAGGCAGGGGGCAGTGCACCAGCTTAACATATCCCATACGCATTACATGTGTCACGTAGGAACGTGGTTGGTTACATATTGGCTTGAACCTCGGACTAGTCGTCAGCTCAAGCCTGGGTAACAAACTATTCTGGATTTGTACTAAAAGAAGTTTCCAAGAGAGATTTGTGCTGCAGGTAAGGTCATAGAACCAAATGTTAAAATCCTGAACTGTCTCTTTTATTAAGGGAGGATGGAACTCATCCCAAAGGGGGAGACTTAAGGTGAACCGACGACATGGCACCGGTTCCTTGCGGGCCCAACTCAAACAATCATTGGATCGACAACC